>NC_143032.1:18705000-18715000 GCF_057628025.1 Oncorhynchus mykiss
TTCTTTAAACATCAAATTGGGATTGAACACAGGACTTTCAGATCTGAAGTCATGGGATCACACCTGTATGCCACCCCCGTCCACAACACCCTAGCAAAACGCAATCTTACTGATGCTGCTACCAGACGGTTTTTAAGGCTTTTCTCGACATTCTCAGGACATGGACAGATGTCCAATTGTAAAGTCAATTTTGAGTGATCTGTTTGAGGAAGAGACAAGCAAATTGTTTTTAGTGGGGGTAAGACTGAGATGTATAACGTATAATAAATGTTTTGCTTGTCTCTTCTTCAAACAGATCGCTCAAGATTGACTTCACAATTGGACATCTGTGACTCGTTTCAGGAAACTAGGCGTATGTTGCACGTCACTACTGCATTTGATGTGAACAGTCATATGTCTTAATAACAACTTTTATTGCATCCTTATTAAGCCCATTCTATCCGTATTACTTTTTAAAATTGTTAAATTACGAGCATAGTTGGTTTAGCCACGGAAATAGACGGGAACCTTCCCGCTAGCCATGATTGGCTGATATAATGGATGGGCTGGACATGCTGGGATATGAGTTTTGATTGGTCTGCCATGTAGCATGCTTCAGTTTATAATGTGAGACGGTCAGTATGTGTTGATAGTCTTTTCTGCTGTGTCGTTTTTGAAAGATATGTTAGCCATCGAGAACTGCAAAAGTTTTGCTACTTTTCCCAACAACATTGATGCCCTGAATTTAGCAGGCACTACTGACAGATCAGTTGGAAAAAGTGATGGGCTACTTTCTGCACACGCCACGGTCAGCGTGAACCGGAGTGACTTGACACAACGCTGGACTAACAAGATGTAGCTACAAACAAAATGGAATGAAATGATTCCAGTCTGCTGTGAAGCATTCATCCATGTATAAGGGTAAGAGTCTAGCTAAATGTTTTTATTTAGTCAGAAAGTCATTTTCATTGCATGTTAAAGCGTACTGCTAGCTAGCTAGTGAACGTTAGCTTGCTGGCTCGCTAACTAACGTTGCCTGTATATACAACCTGTAAATACAACCCCTGCCAAGCCGCACTGTTTCTTGTCACACTGCTCGCTTAACCCGGAAGCCATCCTCACCAATGTGTCGGGGGAAACACCATACAGCTGGCGACCAAAGTCAGCGTGCATGCGCCCGGCCGTCACAAGAAGTCGCTAGAGCACGATGAAACAAGGACATCCCAGCTGGCCAAACCCTTCCCTAACCCGGACGACACTGGGCCAATTTTGCACTGCCTCATGGGTCTCCCGGTCATAGCTGGCTGCGACACGCCTAGGATCGTACCTGGATCAGTAGTGACGCCTCTTGCACTACGATGCAGTGTTTTAGACTGCTGCACCACTCAGGAGGCCACATGACCCACCAATTTAGATAGGTTTGTCTGGTAAGCATCATGTAGTAATTTCAAAATATTTCTAAAATATTTTTATCTGGACACTTTCTGTTTTTGATGTTGCTACTATGCAAGTAAACATTTCACTGTACCGTTTACACCTTCTGTATCCTGTGCATGTGACAAATAAACATAGATGTTATTTAATATAGTGTGTGTTTACCAGAAGGACAACATGACCTGCACCAAAGTCAGATTACGATATTAACCAAGGACTAGATAAAGTGTGTTTTTACCTGTAGTTTTAAAAGCTTTGGTTGTTTAATAAACTACTCACTCTGTTTAGCACATGGCCTCACATGTGAATTGTTAAAGAGAAAGGTGGGACTAAGGCTTTAAGAGGGTGTGAATGATGCTGAATGGGTGTAGACAAAGAAGAGCTCTCCTGTAGGTACCAAAAAGGGCCACTCTCTCAAAGTGGAGTTACAAGTTGATCAACTTTCAAAGCAGAATTGCTTTCCCATTGTTCCTCAACTGCTGTGTATGATATACCATGTTGTAGCTCTGAGTCTCTACTTTTATTCAATGTAAAAATTTAAAAAACACAATTTCAAATGTTTCTCCATAAGACCGATTTGAGGTGGTCGGTCACTATTGCACTGTATAATTGCATAATACATGTTTTATTGAAGGCACAAAATGAAACCACTGTACCGATGTTATTGATGTTATTGATCTGCAGTATATTAACTACAAAGATGTCAACATGGTTGCTTGAATGTCCCTATAAGAATAATATGTAAAGCTGTTTTCATATATCCTCTTATATATCAACATTACCAAACAAACTCCCTATACAACGACATTTACAGCACACCTCCTCCTCTATCCCATGTCTATTGTCCTATTGTCTAGCTCTTAATACAATCCCCCACACAACATGATGCTATTGGCCCTGCACGCCACAAAGCCAATGGGAAAGTCAATAGGACTTGAACTGCTCTGTAATTGTGCTATTCCTCCAGAGAAATGACATAATTCTCTGATGTCTCCACTTAGTTTCATTGTTTGTCTGAGACCAGTTCAATTTTCACATCTAACACCAAATATGCGTCCTTTTTTAGATATGATTTTGACTGTGTAGGTCAACATACAGTTAGAGAGGTGTAGTGTCTCTCAGATGTAGACTGTGTGTGTGTGTGTGTGTGTGTGTGTGTGTGTGTGTGTGTGTGTGTGTGTGTGTGTGTGTGTGTGTGTGTGTGTGTGTGTGTGTGTGTGTGTGTGTGTGTGTGTGTGTGTGTGTGTGTGTGTGTGTGTGTGTGTGTGTGTGTGTGTGTGTGAATGAGTGCTGGCCAAAATATAAAACAGGTTTGGGTTTATTTTGGTAATGTGAAAGTGGACTTGCTATTGCTGCAATAAACATCTGTAAAGAATAGACTTAATCATTTGGTCTTAATCAAAATAAACTGACGCTATACCTGTCAGCACTGGCCTGAACTGCAAGCCTCTGGCAAGATCCGAGAACAAAACACATTCTAAACTACACTACGCTACACACACATAGTACACAAGCATTTGTATAAAAGGTCAAATAGCTTTATCAATAACTGTGGAAAATGTGTTTTGTGAACAGAAGTAGTAGTGGAGCTGACAGACGCAGGGACTCTGATGAATACCCGGCAGGAGAATCGATAGAGGAGAGGAGTTTAGGTGGAGCGGAGGAACGTTTTGTCATCTAAGGGTACACTTCAATATCTAAGCTCATCCATCAAAGCCCTGGAGCCACGCTTCGTTTTCCCACTTAATTGAAAGCACACCGAAACAAGTTATTTACATGACCAAATGTATTTTGGGTGTGCATGTCAAGTGGCAGCTTGGATCTCTTCTGTGTGTTAAATGTTTGTTTCATGAGCCAGATAACTATTTTAATAGTCCAAGGCTGTCAGTTGAGAATGGGTTGTTTCTAAAGAGTGATAGTGTTGCGTCAAGTCTAACAACAAATAATGGAACAATATTTGAAACAGAAAAATTGTTGTTTGTGCAGCAGGTAACCTTGTGGTTAAGAGTGTTGGGCCTGTAACTGAAAGGTTGCTGGTTCAAATCCCACAGCAGACCAGGTGAAAAATTGGTCAATGTGACCGTGAGCAAGGCACTTGCTTCTGTAAGGATAAGAGTATCTGCTAAATTGGAACAATGGACTGTATGTGCAAATTCCTGTCAGAGTTCATCAGTGGCAGAAAGTTATTTTCCCCCCAAATAACCAATTGCAATTCACTGAAAATAGCAAGGAGCAAAATAAAAATTGAAATATTATCTTTCCCCCTCATCACTAGACTTGGAAGAAATAAAACAACAAACCACAGTCTAGTGGTTTAAATGTAACCCACCATCTTTTTTATTGTTCATTTTCAAATACATAGTTTTATTTTATGGCAATCTGTGGTTGGGATTTGGGGCTGGCAGGCTCTGATACTAACGATTCTACAGAGGATTATTTTATCTTCACTTCACGTCTGGTTTAGGGGACTCCAGGCAGGAAACCCTGACTGCCCTCAGTGAGTTATTGCTTTATTCTTCTCTTCCATCCTGCTTTTTCAATCTGAATTTGAACTTTGAGAATGTAGAGCACCGACTGAGTGAGAAGCTTATTTTTGTCAGCGGCTCAGTGTTGGTGAACATTCCAGTGTTCAGTAATGTTCAGTCATGTTCCTAGAAGACTGGAATTCTGTCATGTTCTGTGTTCCTTTCTATGGTCGCCCGGTTGGCCCAGCTTGAACTCCAGTGAACCCCAGATGCTACTGTATGTCACAGTGTCACTACCAGAGGCAAGGGAAGGGAAGGGGATGTCTGCATGTAATGTATGTAAGCCATCTAGCATCTGTCAAGCATATTCCTAGAGTATGTGAAGCAGACACTAAGTCTTCTTTGCTCTACACTGACTGCACACTGTGCAATGCAGAGTACATGGATATAAAGAACCACACAACCAAAACAGAAACTATCATTGATGTTGAGAACATGTGTAAAACGCTACGGGTATACACAAGGGATTGTGTAGTTTATCAGTATATATCTGCAAACTTTGAATAAATGTCATACAATATTTGATTTTTTTTTTTTACTCCACAAGCTTCCAAACGAATAAAAGGAAACAGAGGTTTAAATATTCCACGATTCCAGCTCTGTGAACCTCAGTACTTATAGGCATAACAGATGTGTCTGCTCAGAAAAAAAAGGGTTGAAATTTCCATCAAACTTTATATCCAAACCACTCTAAATACTCTTTCCGGTTATTGTCCATACCCAGGAACGTTCCCGAACGCGGAGGGACTTGGGAATGCATCGGAAAACCACACAGAACAAGACCAGCCAAGTTCAGCCTGGGTTCAGGGCTAAATCAATGCACATTTCCCTCTTGGTGGTGATGAGGCTGGCCAATCACACAGTCTACTCCCAGACGGGATTTCTGCCTGTATTAAGTGTTGATTGGATGAGTCTCCCTCTTTCGCAGGTATGCATTTCAAACAGTAAAGCCAAGCTAATTTGCCTGCTTTGCTCTCTACCTTCACTTTTCACATGGTGAAGTTTTGCCTGCCTTCCTTAATTCATAGACTTGACCTTATTAGCAGATTGGAATGAGGCCAGTGTTTGTCTCTTTAAGTCCAAAGCCCTCTCTGGTGTGTAGAGATTTTGGCAAGCTTCAACATATATGTTTCTGCTAAAAGGTCCAGATATTTCAACTACATTTGACATACACTGAGTGTACAAAACATTAGGAACATCTTCCTAATATTGAGTTGCACCCCCTTTTGCCCTCAGAACAGCCTCATTTCATCAGGGGCATGGACTCTACAATAATAGTTTCCCAGTGTAGGGCTCCTGAGTGGCGCAATGGTCTAAGGCACTGCATCGCAGGGCTAGTTGTGTCACTACAGATCCTGGTTCGATCCCAGCTGGCTACAACCGGGAGACCCATGAGGTGGTGCACAATTGACCCAGCATCGCCTGGGTTAGGGGATGGTTTGGCCGGCCACGTTGTCCTTGTCCCATTGCGCTCTAGTGACTCCTGTGGCAGGCCGGGTGCAATGCACGCTGCACTGTTGCCAGGTGTATGGTGTTTCCTCTGAGACATTGGTGTGTCTGGCTTCTGGGTTAAGTGGGCATTGTGTCAATAAGCAGTGCGGCTTGGCAGGGTTATGTTTCAGCTCTCAACCTTCACCTCTCCTGAGTCCGTACGGGAGAGCAGTGATAGGATAAGACTACCAATTGGGCAGAAAAAGCTGTAAAACAATATACAGGTTTCACAGGGATGCTGGGATGTTAACTCCAATACACAGTTGTGTCATGTTGGCTGGGTGTCCTTTGGGTGGGGGACCATTCTTGATAGCGTGAAAAACCCAGCTGCATTGCAGTTGTCAACCTACTCAAACCTACCATGTTCAAAAGCACTTGAATATTGCTCAATCAAGATTCAAGTCTCATGTCTCATGTCTTAAAAATCTTTCTTTAACATGTCTCCTCATCTACACTGATTGAATTGACATCAATAAGGGATCACAGCTTGTTTTGTACACTCAGTGTATGTGTAGCCACCTTGGCAAGCTCTGCTACATGCTACAGCTGCTTAGTCTGGCATGTGTCAGGCATAGACACAACCTAGGCACAGATCTCGGCTGACCTTTAGGTTTCCTGTATATTTGACTGCTGGCTGGTGATTGATGCCTTTTCAAATAAATTCAAATCAAATTGTATTGGTCGCATACACATATTTAGAATATGTTATTGCAGGTGAAGCAAAATGCTTGTGTTCCTAGCTCCAAAAGTGCAGTAGTATCTAACAATTCACAACAATACACACAAATTGACATACATATTAAATGAGTAAAATAGTATGTAAACATTATTAAAGTGACTACATGTACATAGGGCAGTCACTGTCATGCAGGGTAGAGTAACCTGCTAGTGACTGTGACTAAGTTCAGGGAAGGGTACTAGATGGAGGCTGACTAGTGATGGCTATTTAACAGTCTGATGGCCCTGTGAGAAACACTGTTTTTCAGTCTCTTGGTCCCGGCTTTGATGCACCCATACTGACCTCGTCTTCTGGACAATAGCGGGGTGAACAGGCCATGGCAGCACATGTCCTTGATGATCTTTTCTGGCCTTCCTGTGACATCAGGCGCTGTACATTTGAGTTACTTAGCAGATGCTCTCATCCCGAACAACTTACAGTGTTAGTGCACGCATTTTCATACTGGTCCTCAATGGGAATCAAACCCACAACCCTGGTGTTGCAAGCATAAAGCTCTACCAGCTGAGGCAGGTAGTATGCCTTTGTGATGCGTTGGGCACCACCCTTGGAAGAGACCTGCGAGCCCTGTTGTTGCGGTCTTCAAACTGGACATTAGCTATTGATGCCTAAACTCCATAGAGTTCATATGCATATGAAGATCTCTTTGTTTCTTGGGTCTTTTTAAACCACAACTGTTAAAAATAATTTCAGTTCAATATGTATATTTACATTAGAGGAAAAAGGCTTGGAAAGACACAATAAACTTATCTCATGGATTCCAATGGGGATATTTTCCAGCGACAAACATTTGTGTATTTGCAGAGGTTATTTGAGGTCACTACATCAACACATCTGTCCGGCCTAAGGGTCTGTGCAGGCCAATGAGCCTTGACGATTACTTTCATAAAAAGCAATAAAAAACAGTAATTATAAAAAATGCCAATATGAGTTCATCTTCAAAGATCTATAAAGCTATTAAGCAGCGTAATTAAAAAGATGAGTGGCTAAGCTGGAGAAAATTGTATTTCCCTGCACAAGCGACTGTGAAGCTTAACTCATGTTTGTTTTTGCAAATTCCTCAACAAAAACATTAACTTTGAAATATTAATCCAATATGTGGTATCGATAGGAGTAGCCTATTAGAGAGGCCTGGTCCATGCGTCTTATGTGTATGCTTCATTACACCTTTCTAATGCTCTATGGGGTCATGAACTCTCCGTGGACACACACACACACACAATAGAGAGGAGACAAAGGATATATATTAGCCAGCTTGGGTAGCAACATGCTAAGCTAGTTTTAGCTGCCCCTAGAGGCAATGAATCAAATCAAATCAAATGTATTTAATTAGCCCTTTGTACATCAGCTGATATCTCAAAGTGCTGTACAGAAACCCAGCCTAAAACCCCAAACAGCAAGCAATACAGGTGTAGAAGCACGGTGGCTAGGAAAAACTCCCTAGAAAGGCCAAAACCTAGGAAGAAACCTAGAGAGGAACCAGGCTATGTGGGGTGGCCAGTCCTCTTCTGGCTGTGCCGAGTGGAGATTATAACAGAACATGGCCAAGATGTTCAAAAGTTCATAAATGATCAACATGGTCAAATAATAATAATCACAGGCAGAATAGTTGAAACTGGAGCAGCAGCACGGCCAGGTGGACTGGGGACAGCAAGGATCATGCCAGTTAGTCCTGAGGCATGGTCCTAGGGCTCAGGTCCTCCGAGAGAGAGAAAGAAAGAGAGAAAGAGAGAATTAGAGAGAGCATACTTAAATTCACACAGGACACCAGATAGGACAGGAGAAGTACTCCAGATATAACAAACTGACCCTAGCCCCCCGACACATAAACTACTGCAGCATAAATACTGAAGGCTGAGACAGGAGGGGTCAGGAGACACTGTGGCCCCATCCGATGACACCCCCGGACAGGGCCAAACAGGAAGGATATAACCCCACCCACTTTGCCAAAGCACAGCCCCCACACCACTAGAGGGATATCTTCAACCACCAACTTACCATCCTGAGACAAGGCCGAGTATAGCCCACAAAGATCTCCGCCACGGCACAACCCAAGGGAGGGCGCCAATCCAGACAGGTGACGCACCCTTCCTAGGGACGGCATGAAAGGGCCCTAGTAAGCCAGTGACTCAGCCCCTGTAATAGGGTTAGAGGCAGAGAATCCCAGTGGAAAAAGGGGAACCGGCCAGGCAGAGACAGCAAGGGTGGTTCGTTGCTCCAGAGCCTTTCCGTTCACCTTCACACTCCTGGGCCAGACTACACTCAATCATATGACCCACTGAAGAGATGAGTCTTCAGTAAAGACTTAAAGGATGAGACCGAGTTTGCGTCTCTCACATGGGTAGGCAGACCATTCCATAAAAATGGAGCTCCATAGGAGAAAGCCCTGCCTCCAGCTGTTTGCTTAGAAATTCTAGGGACAATTAGGAGGCCTGCGTCTTGTGACTGTAGCGTACGTGTAGGTATGTACGGCAGGACCAAATCAGAGAGATAGGTAAGAGCAAGCCCATGTAATGCTTTGTAGGTTAGCAGTAAAACCTTGACATCAGCCCTTGCCTTGACAGGAAGCCAGTGTGGGAGGCTAGCACTGGAGTAATATGATCACATTTTTTGGTTCTAGTCAGGATTCTAGCAGCCGTATTTAGCACTAACTGAAGTTTATTTAGTGCTTTATCCGGGTAGCCGGAAAGTAGAGCATTGCAGTAGTCTAACCTAGAAGTGACAAAAGCATGGATTCATTTTTCTGCATAATTTTTGGACAGAAAGTTTCTGATTTTTGCAATGTTATGTAGATGGAAAAAAAGCTGTCCTTGAAACAGTCTTGATATGTTCTTCAAAAGAGAGATCAGGGTCCAGAGTAACGCTGAGGTCCTTCACAGTTTTATTTGAGACGACTGTACAACAATTAAGATTAATTGTCAGATACAACAGAAGATCTCTTTGTTTCTTGGGACCTAGAACAAGCATCTCTGTTTTGTCCGAGTTTAAAAGTAGAAAGTTAGCAGCCATCCACTTCCTTATGTCTGAACACATGCTTCTAGCGAGGGCAATTTTGGGGCTTCACCATGTTTCATTGAGGTCTTTATCCTAGTGAGATTGCTAAGGCGAACACCGCCATGTTTAGTTTTGCCCAGCCTAGGTCGAGGCACAGACACGGTCTCAATGGGGATAGCTGAGCTGACTACGCTGACTGTGCTAGTGGCAGACTCCACTATGCTGGCAGGGTGGCTAACAGGCTGCTGCCTGGCCAGCACCTTATTTCATTGTGGAGCTAGAGGAGTTAGAGTCCTGTCTATGTTGGTAGATAAGATGAGAGCACCTACATTTGTATATACACTACAGTAGTCAAAAATGAAAAACAGATGTTAACTTTTAATTTGCAAACAATGAAAATAACATCCTAACCTATAGATGATGAAGAGAACTACAACTAAGTTATAGGTGAAATGCAATTACCCTATTTCATGTATTTATTGAGACATGTGGGCAAGATAAGCCCCTTGAGATGACACATCGCTTGTCTTTATTTAACTAGGCAAGTCAGTTTAGAACAAATTCGTATTTACAATGACAGCCTACCCCGGTCAAACCCCCTATGGGACACACAATAGCAGCCATTTGTGATGCAGCCGGAAATTGAACCAGGGTGTGTAGTGATGCCTCTAGCACTGCGATACAGTGCCTTAGACCACTGTGCCACTCGGGAGCCATAATGTCTGAGGAGGGTGCTGATTCAATGTTTGAATCTCAGACTTTCCACCAACAGTCTTTTGTTTGTTCTGCTCTGTCTGCCCATCCTAATGTAGTAATCCAGGGTGTATGTAAGAGATGGACA
>NC_143032.1:18717500-18737500 GCF_057628025.1 Oncorhynchus mykiss
GACAGAGCGAGCGAGAGAGAGACAGAGACAGATAGAGAGTAACAGAGAAAGAGAGAGAGAGAGACATAGACAGATTGAGAGTAACAGAGAAAGAGAGAGAGAGAGATAGAGACAGATTGAGAGTAACAGAGAAAGAGAGAGAGAGAGACAGAGACAGATGGAGAGTAACAGAGAAAGAGAGAGAGAGAAGAGAGAGAGAGAGAGAAAGAGAGAGAGAGAGAGAGAGAGACAGCAGAGCGCGGACCTGCTAGAGCAGTACTGCCAGACATGGGCCCTGGACCTTTAGTCTTTTTGGGCCCTGGACCTGCTAGAGCAGTACTGACTGACCTGGGCCCTGGCAGTAAACCCCAAAAAGACTAAAATAATGATTTCCCAGAGAAGATCCAGATCTCAGGGAATTAGACCAAAGTTCTCAATTGGTACAGCATATATAGAGTACTGCACACACTACAATTACTTAGGTTTAAAAATAAGCTCAACTGGACACCTTAATTATGCAATGAAAGAACTGATAGAGAAAGCACGCAGGGCATTCTACGCCATTAAAAAAACAAATTAAAATGTAAATATCTATTAAAAGTTCAAACTAATTGAATGTGTCATTGAACCAATTGCACTTTATGGCAAGGAGGGGTGGGGTCCACTTGCAAAACAAGATTTCACCAAATGGGACAAACACCCCATTGAAACCCTGTAAGCAGAGTTCTGTAAGATTTTCCTACATGTTCAGAGGAAAACTACAAACAATGCATGCAGGGCAGAATTAGGCCATTATCCACTAATAATAAAAACTAAAAAAAGATAAATTAAGTTTTGGTAACATCTAAAATACAGTGACCCCCTCTCATATCACTACCAAGCCCAGCAATGCCAAGAGCTGAGCAAAGAAAAGAGTCCCCTCATCCAGCTGGTCTTGGGGCTGATTTCACAAACCTGTTCTACTAACACGCTGAATCCTCAGGACCAGAACATCCAATCAATCAGAACAAAACAAATTACAACACAGTCAAAACAAAACTACATAGCTTATTGGGAAACACAAGCACAAGCACAAAGCAAAATGCAGTGCTTTCGACAGTACACCGTGACAAACTAAACGTTCTCTCTCACTGTCAAATGAGTTTATTTTCAGCAAACTTAACATGTGCAAAAATGTGTATGAACATAACAACATTCAACAACTGAGACATAAAATGAACAAGTTCCACAGACATGTGACTAACAGAAATGGAATAATGTGTCCCTGAACAAAGGGGGAGTCAAAATCAAAAGTAACCGTCAGTATCTGGTGTGGCCACCAGCTGCATTAAGTACTCCTCCTCAAGGACTGCACCAGATTTGTCAGTTCTTGCTGTGAGATGTTACCTCACTCTTCTACCAAGGCACCTGCAAGTTCCTGGACATTTCTGGGGGGTATGGCCCTAGCCCTCACCCTCGGATCCAACAGGTCCCAGACGTGCTCAATGGGATTGAGATCCGGACTCTTCGCTGGCCATGGCAGAACACTGACATTCCTGTCTTGCAGGAAATCACTCACAGAACAAGCAGTATGGCTGGTGGCATTGTCATGCTGGAGGGTCATGTCAGGATGAGCCTGCAGGAAGGGTACCACATGAGGGAGGAGGACGTCTTCCCTGTAACGCACAGCGTTGAGATTGCCTGCAATGACAACAAGCTCAGTTCAATGATGCTGTGACACATCGCCCCAGACCATGACGGACCCTCCACCTCCAAATCAATCCCACTCCAGAGTACAGGCCTCGGTGTAACATTCATTCCTTTGACGATAAACAGGAATCCGACCATCACCCCTGGTGAGACAAAACTCGTCAGTGAAGAGCACTTTTTGCCAGTCCTGTCTGGTCCTGCGACGGTGGGTTCATGCCCATAGGCGACGTTGTTGCTGGTGATGTCTGGTGAGGACCTGCCTTACAACAGGCCTACAAGCCCTCAGTCCAACCGCTCTCAGCCTATTGCGGACAGTCTGAGCACTGATGGAGTGATTGAATGTTCCTGGTGTAACTCGGGCAGTTGTTGTTGCCATCCTGTACCTGTCCCGCAGGTGTGATGTTCGGATGTACCGATCTTGTGCAGGTGTTGTTACACGTGGTCTGCTACTCCGAGGACAATCAGCTGTCCGTCCTGTCTCCCTGTAGCGCCGTCTAGGCATCTCATAGTATGGACATTGCAATTTATTTCCCTGGCCACATCTGCAGTTCTCATGCCTCCTTGCAGCATGCCTAATGCACATTCACGCAGATGAGCAGGGACCCTGGGCATCTTTCTTTTGGTGTCAGTAGAAAGGCAGTAGTGTCCTAATTTTTCATAACTGTGACCTTAACTGCCTAACGTCTGTAAACTGTTAGTGTCTTAACGACGGTTTCACAGGCACAGTGAGGGAAAAAAATGTTTGATCCCCTGCTGATTTTGTACGTTTGCCCACTGACAAAGAAATGAGTCTATAATTTTAATAGTAGGTTTATTTGAACAGAGACAGAATAACAACAACAACATCCAGAAAAACGCATGTCAAAAATGTTATAAATTGATTTGCATTTTAATGAGGGAAATAAGTATTTGACCCCTCTGCAAAACATGACTTAGAACTTGGTGGCAAAACCCTTGTTGGCAATCACAGAGCTCAGACTTTTCTTGTAGTTGGCCACCAGGTTTGCACACATCTCAGGAGGGATTTTGTCCCACTCCTCTTTGCAGATCTTCTCCAAGTCATTAAGGTTTCGAGGCTGATGTTTGGCAACTCGAAACTTCAGCTCCCTCCACAGATTTTCTATGGGATTAAGGTCTGGAGACTGGCTAAGCCACTCCAGGACCTTAATGTGCTTATTCTAGAGCCACTCCTTTGTTGCCTTGGCTGTGTGTTTTGGGTCATTGTCATGCTGGAATATCCATCCACGACCCATTTTCAATGCCCTGGCTGAGGGAAGGAGGTTCTCACCCAAGATTTGACGATACATGGCCCCGTCCATCCTCCCTTTGATGCGGTGAAGTTGTCCTGTCCCCTTAGCAGAAAAATACCCCCAAAGCATAATGTTTCCACCTCCATGTTTGACGGTGGGGATGGTGTTCTTGGGCCATAGGCAGCATTCCTCCTCCTCCAAACACGGCGAGTTGAGTTGATGCCAAAGTGCTCCATTTTGGTGTCATCTGACCACAACACTTTCACCCAGTTGTCCTCTGAATTATTCAGATGTTCATTGGCAAACTTCAGACGGGGCATGTATATGTGCTTTCTTGAGCAGGGAGACCTTGCGGGCGCTGCAGGATATCAGTCCTTCACAGCGTAGTGTGTTACCAATTGTTTTCTTGGTGACTATAGTCCCAGCTGCCTTGAGATCATTGACGAGATCCTCCCGTGTAGTTCTGGGCTGATTCTCCCGCCCTGAGGTGCGTGTCCTCGGCCCAGTACCACCAGTGCCGGCACCACACACCAGGCCTACAGTGTGTCTCGCCTCTCCAGAGCTGCTAGAGTCTCCCGTCTGTCCAGAGCTGCTAGAGTCTCCCGTCTGTCCAGAGCCGCCAGATTCTCCCGTCTGTCATGAGCCGCCAGAGCCGCCAGTCTGTCATGAGTCGCCAGAGCCGCCAGAGCCGTCAGTCTGCAAGGAGCCGCCAGAGCCGCCAGTCAGCCAGGATCTGCCAGAGCCGCCAGTCAGCCAGGATCTGCCAGAGCCGCCAGTCAGCCAGGATCTGCCAGGATCTGCCAGAGCCGCCAGTCACCCAGGATCTGCCAGAGCCGCCATTCAGCCAGAATCTGCAAGAGCCGCCATTCAGCCAGGATCTGCCAGTCAGCCAGGATCTGCCAAAGCCGCCAGTCAGCCAGGATCTGCCAGAGCCGCCAGTCAGCCAGGATCTGCCAGAGCCGCCAGTCAGCCAGGATCTGCCAGAGCCGCCAGTCAGCCAGGATCTGCCAGGATCTGCCAGAGCCGCCAGTCACCCAGGATCTGCCAGAGCCGCCATTCAGCCAGAATCTGCAAGAGCCGCCATTCAGCCAGGATCTGCCAGTCAGCCAGGATCTGCCAAAGCCGCCAGTCAGCCAGGATCTGCCAGAGCCGCCAGTCAGCCAGGATCTGCCAGAGCCGCCTTTCAGCCAGGATCTGCCAGAGCCGTCAACCAGCCTGAGCGACCTCTCGGTTCTGAGCTACCTCTCGGTTCTGAGCTACCCCTCGGTCCTGAGCTACCCCTCGGTCATGAACTACCCCTCAGTCCTGAGCTACCCCTCAGTCCTGAGCTACCCCTCAGTCCTGAGCTACCTCAATCCCGAGCTGCCCCTCAGTCCCGAGCTGCCCCTCAGTCCAGTGGGGCCCTTTGTTAGGGTTCCTAGGACAAGGTTGGCGGCGAGGGTCGCCACTCAAAGGACGCTAAGGAGGTGGACTAAGACTATGATGGAGTGGGGTCCACGTCTAGCGCCAGAGCCGCCAACGCGGACAGATGCCCACCCAGACTCTCCCCTATAGGTTTAGGTTGTGCGGTCGTGGGCATTCCATGTTGTGTGTCTAGTTTGTCTATTTCTATGTTTGGCCTGATATGGTTCTCAATCAGAGGCAGGTGTTAGTCATTGTCTCTGATTGGGAACCATATTTAGGTAGCCTGTTTTGTGTTGGGTTTTGTGGGTGGTTGTTTCCGTGTCTGTGTTTTTCACCACACGGTACTGTTTTGGTTTTGGTTCGTTTTCACGTTTATTGTTTTTGTATTCAGTTGTGTTCATGTTAAGTATTTCTTATTAAAAGAACCATGGACACTTACCACGCCGCATATTGGTCCTCCGATCCTTCTCGTCTCTCCTCTTCAGACGAAGAGGAGGAAATCCCTTTACAGAACCTGAGACAGAGCTGCATTTCCTGACAAAATGTAAACAATATAAAACGATTAGAGAGTGTAATTTCCCTAAATTTGAAACCCTTTTCAAGGTTTCAAAGACCTCTCTGATGAGAATAAGCTACCAGTCCTGTTGGGGGAGAAGCAGAGAGCTGTGGGTTGGCAGCGCACTACATTGCTGCCTGCCATAAGATGAGGGACAGTGTCTGACAGACCAATCAACCTGCACATGTACTCTACTGTATGCTAATTGTTATTGTTCAATGTATGGTTAAACATTAACTACAGTACAGAAACAATACTATAACACAATTAATGGAATACATTAGAAAAGATGATAGAATACAACAGATTTTGTCCATTTCAATGTTCATACAGCAACAAGACATAACACCCCCAGAATTCATATATACACCGAGTATACCAAACCTTAAGAACACCTGCGTACATTCTTAGACAAAACAGTTCCAAAAGGGAATCGCCATGGACTCTAGAAGGTGACGAAAGCATTCCACTGGGATGCAGGCCCATGTTGACTCCAATGCTTCCCACAGTTGTGTCAAGTTGTCTGGAGGTCCTTTCAGGGAATGACCACACGGGAAACTGTTGAGCGTTAAAAACCCAGCAACATTGCAGGTCTTGACTCAAACCGGTGCGCCTGGCACCTACTACCATACCCCGTTCAAAGGCGCTTACATTTTTCGTCTTGCCCCTTCACACTCTGAATGGCACACATACACAATACATGTTTCAATTGTCGAAAGACTTAAAAACCCTTCTTTAACCTGTCTCCTCCCCTTCGTCTACACTGATTGAAGCGGATTTAATAAGTGACGTCAATAAGGGAACATAGCTTTCACCTGGATTCACCTGGTCAGTCTACAGTATGTCATGGAAAGAGCAGGTGTTCTGAATGTTTTGTATACTCAGCATATTTCCTTTCATAATCAAAAATGTTATTTCTGTAAGAACATGTCATTTACAGAAAGGTTTCCTCCCAAATCCTTCCCAACATTAGCACCAGACACTGGGTTTTAGTGAAAACCACCAGTTAAAGCTCCCTACCTCTGGGCAGCATTAGAAACCCAGTGTATACAGTGCTTTTCAGAAGTATCCAGACCCCTTGACTTTTTCCACATTTTGTTAGGTTACAGCCTTATTCTAAAATTGATTAAATTCTATGCTTTTCCTCATCAGTCAACATACAATACCCCATAATGACAAAGCAAAAACATAATTTTAGAAATTTTTGCTAATTTATTTTTTTTTAAATGTAAAAGGAAATATGACATTTGCATAAGTATTCAGACCCTTTATTCAGTACTTTGTTGAAGCACCTTTGGCAGCGATCACAGCCTTGAGACTTCATGGGTATGATGCTACAAGCTTGGCACACCTGAATTTTGGGAGTTTCCCCATTCTTCTCTGCATATCCTTTCAAGCTCTGTCAGGTTGGATGGGGAGCATTGTTGCACAGCTATTTTCAGGTCTCTCCAGAGAGGTTTGATCGGGTTCAAGTTCGGGCTCTGGCTCAGCCACTCAAGGATATTCAGAGACTTGTCCCGAAGCCACTCCTGCATTGTCTTGGCTGTGTGCTTAGGGTTGTTGACCTGTTTGAAGGTGAACTTCGCCCCCAGTGTGAGGTCCTGCGTGCTCTGGAGCAGGTTTTCATCAAGGATCTCTCTGTACTTTGCGCCGTTCATCTTTCCCTCGATCCTGACTAGTCTCCCAGTTCCTGCCTCTGAAAAACATCCACACAGCATGATGCTGCCACCGCCGAGCTTCATCGTAGGGATGTTGCCAGGTTTCCTCCAGAAGTGATGTTTGATCAGACCAGAGAATCTTGTTTCTCATTGTCTGAGAGTCTTTAGGTGCCTTTTGGCAAACTCCAAGTGGGCTGTCATGTGCCTTTTAATGGGGAGTGGCTTCCATCTGGCCACTCTACCATATAGTGCTGATTGGTGGAGTGCTGCAGAGATGATTGTCCTTCTGGAAGGTTCTCCAATCTCCACAGAAGAACTCTAGAGCTCGGTCGGAGTGAATAACAGGTTCTTGCTCACCTCCCTGACCAAGGCCCTTCTCCCCCGATTGCTCAGTTTAGCAGGGTGGCTAGCTCTAGGAAGAGTCTTGGTGGTTCCAAACTTCTTCCATTTAAGAATTACAGAGGCCACTGTGTTCTTGGGGTACCCTTCCCAGATCTTTGCCTCAACACAATCCAGTCTCGGAATTCTACATGCACTGTCAACTGTGGGACCGTATATAGACAGGTGTGTTCCTTTCCAAATCATGTTCAATCAAGTTGTAGAAACATCTCAAGGATGATCAATGGAAACAAGATACACCTGAGCTCAATTTCGAGTCTCATAGCAAAGGGTCTGAATACTGTTTTTTTATCTTTCATAAATTTCCCCCCCCCCCAAAAAAAAACTGTTTTCGGTTTGTCCTTATGGGGTATTGTGTGTAGATTGCTAAGGATTTTTATTTTATTTGAACAATTTTATAATAATGCTGTAACGTAACAAAATGTGAAAAAAGTAAAGGGGTCTGAATACTTTCCGAAGGCACTGTATTCTCAGGCCTGTCTAACAAGCAACGGATACAGGTCTGGATTATGCCGGGCGTTAAATCGATAGACGGCAGTCTCCCAGGCCTCTATATAGATTATGAATCAGGAGCTGGGAAGGAGAGGATGGTGGTGGTTGCAGGAGATGACATGGGCTGCATCTCAATAATGTAAAATGGTTTCCTTTTACTGTTCCCTTTCTTTTATGATATGCAGTGATTTGTGGAAAAACATGTGGGATGTCTATCAAGTGGGTTGGGCAATCGATAGGCGCAGCATCCTAGGGATACGTACAATATAAGTAGATTATGAATCAGGAGTGGATAGGAGAGCATTACCATGGTGGCTAGGAGAGTAGACAGGGTAGATCTCAATATGTCAAATGATCTCCTTTTCTGCAGAAGAGGAGACAAGGTGCATCTCAATATGTAAATTGTCTCCTTTTCTGCAGGAGAGGAGACAGGGTGCATCTTTTAAATTGTCTCCTTGTGGGCGCAACTGGTTAACTGAAGTCAGGTGCAGGAGAGCAGAGATGAGTGACCAGGCACACTTTATTTGGCAGAAGGAAAACAGTCGGACGCAACTGCGCAAAAGCGAATATCGTCACACAAATAATGTACAGCATACAACACCACGGGTTCCTAACAAGACCCGGCGAAAAACCAGCTTGAAGCGTCATGCATGACACGTAACAAACAATTACACACACAGCCATGGGGGGGAACAGAGGATAATATACACATAGAGTGATGAGGGGATGTAAACCAGGTGTGCGGAAAAACAAGACAAAACAAATGGAAAATGAAAGGTGGAGCGGCGATGGCTAGAAGACCGGTGACGTCGACCGCCGAGCACCGCCCGAACAAGGAGGGGAGCCGACTTCGGCGGGAGTCGTGACACTCCTTTTCTTCACTGATAAGAAAATGCAGTATGTGAGGAAAATCAAGGGGTTTGATCTAAACAAGGAGGTAAGCTCCCCCCAGGTAAATTATATTGGCTATCTACAGACTATCTACTAACCTTAATCTAACTTTAACCCTTATCTTAACCCTAAATTTAAGGCATACCATAACCCTAGCAATAACCATTACCCTAACCCTTGTTCTAACCCTAACTCTAAACCCAACCATAGCAAGCAGTTGCTTATCAACAGATAGTATCAACAAACTATGACCATATGTATAGCATCTATTACTGAACAAAAATATAAACTCAACAATCAACAATTTTAGTGAGTTACAGTTCACATAAGAAAATCAGTCAATTTAAATAAATTCATTGGATTTCACATGACTGGGCAGGGGCACAGCCATGGGTGGGCTTGGGAGGACATAGGCCCACTCAATTGGGAGCCAGGCCCACCCACTGGTAGAGCCAGGGCCAGCCAATTAGAATGAGTTTTTCCCCACAAAGGGGCTTTATTACAGACAGAAATACTTCTCAGCTTCATCAGCTGTCCGGGTGGCTGGGCTCAGACAATCTCGCAGGTGAAGAAGCCGAATGAGTAGGTCCTGGGTGTCATGCCCTGACCATAGAGATACTTTTTATTCTCTATTTTGGTTAGGTCGGGGTGTAACTAGGGTGGGTAATCTAGGTTGTTTTATTTCTATGTTGGCCTGGAATGGTTCCCAATCAGAGGCAGCTGTTTATCGTTGTCTCTGATTGGGGATCTTATTTAGGCAGCCATTTCCCCACTGTGTTTTGTGGGATCTTGTTCATGTGTACTTGCCTGTGTGCACTCCTTAGCTTCACGTGTCATTTGCTCTTTATTGTTTTTGTGCGTTTCACGAATAAAAAGATGTGGAACCCATATCACCTTGGTCCGAATGTTATTATGGCGACCGTGACACTGGGCTACATGTGGTCTGTGGTTGTAAGGCCGGTTGGATGTACTACCAAATTCTCTAAAATGACATTGGATGCGGCTTATGGTAGAGAAATGAACATGGTAGACATTTCAACAGTCAGCATGCCAATTGCACGCTCCCTTAAAACTTCTGTGGCATTGTGTTGTGTGACAAAACTGCACATTTTAGAGTGGCCTTTTATTGTCCCCAGCACAAGGTGCACCTGTGTAATGATCATGCTGTTTAATCAGCTTCTTGATATGCCACACCTGTCAGATGGATGGATTATCTTGGCAAAGGAGAAATGCTCACCAACAGGGATGTAAACAAATGTGTGAACAAAATTGGAGAGAAATAAGCTTTTTGTGCCTATTGAACATTTCTGGGATCTTTTTTTTTCAGGTCATGAAACATGGGACCAACACTTTACATGTATTTATATTCTTGTTCAGTGTAAATAAAGTGTGACCGATGCATTTAATACTATTTAATGAGTTTATAGAAATCAAACTAGACACAAATCAACAAACAGCAAGCTTCTTAACCTGTCTAAAACAGATGATATCCTTCCAGAGTGAGCCCCATACCTCATTCCGTGCTCCACCTCTAACTACACAAGCCCACTGTTTTTTTTTTACAGGTGGTATCTAAGTGGCTTGATTGAGCTGCCAATGGATATTGGCATGTGTCTACACCCCATAGACCCCACAGACCCAGCTATTAGGACTGGATACCACATGGTTGCTGCAACACAAACTGAACAAGACATCTCCCTAACCCCCAGCCCCAGTATAGACACACAGAAAGACCTGCACACACATACTCATGCTCAAATGCTTGTACACACACATGTAGATGTACACAATCACACACACACACACACACACACACACACACACACACACACACACACACACACACACACACACACACACACACACACCAGTGTAGCTGCAGTATAAAGTAATATCTAGGTTGGACTCACACTGCCCCCTGGTTCTCCTGTCTGTCTATCTTTTAAAAAACGGCTGCGGTTAAAGTCATCCCTAACCACAGATCTACGATCAGATTACCCTGCCCCCAGTCCTAACCTTAACCATTAGGGGGATAAGGCAGTATCTGATCCTGGGCCAGTGGTTGGAGGGTAGAGGTGTTATTGAGTAGCTGTCAGGGGTGGGGGTCACGCCCTCAGGAGTCAGGAGGTGGTGATGAGGTCAACACACTAACCTCTGACACTGTAAACCAGGAGGAGGGAGGGAGGGGTAAAGTCAGAAAGGGGAAAAGAGGGAGAGTGATAGAAAACGAGTGAAAGAGATGGAAGGGACAGAATGAGAGAGAGGGAGAGACACATGGAGTGGATGGAGATATAGGAAATAGGAAATGGGTAATTCCATGGTTATGGAATTACACTCAAATTTTCCATTTACTTCAAAGTTTAACAAACCATATAACTCTATGTACAAGGAATATTTGTAATAATATAGACAGACAATGTTCGAAAAATACATTTGCTGGAAAACTGTGCAGATACAAAGTTTGGTAACGGAATAAAACTGAGGGAGATTTTACCGTAATCTATTACCAAACTTTGCATCTGCAGTGTTTCCAGTTCATTTGTTATTTATTTACATTTTGTAAATTGTTCGAAATAGTCATTGTCCATATAGATGTATGGTTTGTTAAACTTTAAAATCAATAGTTTTTGTTTGGCATGCATTTTAACATGAGTATCAGCGTAATTCCGATACTGTGGAATTGCCCAAATAAAGAAAAAGTTAGTTATAATATACACTAGTTTTGAAATGGGTTTTGAAATTATTTTTGAAATGGGTTGTTTCATTGTGTATGGTGTTATTGCTTCTTGCATCCACAGTGTTATTTCCATATCTCTTTCCTCTACAATTGGTTGCTGTGATACTGTACAGTCAAGGTCATCGAGGACGCTCAACACACAAGATGATTAGTCTGTCAATCAACTGCACAGCTTCCTGCCGGGAACCTGCCCCTTTTCTATCCTGCATCCCTTAACAGGGGAAATTATAGTGTGTGTGTGTGTGTGTGTGTGTGTGTGTGTGTGTGTGTGTGTGTGTGTGTGTGGTATCGGAGGCCATTGAGCCCCTACAGCATGCTGTGTTGTGACGAAATACTGAAAGGCTGCTCATTACATTGCACACAACCGGGTCCCAATTTACATCCTCCTACAGCACAGGAGTGTGTTTTCACGGCATGCCTGTTTCACACTACATGATGATTATTACCAAAGGGGAGAGACCTGTCCGCAGTCACGTAGTGCTGATACATTAACACACACCTTCCACACACATACTGTATAGACATACACACACACACACGCACGCAACGGCAGGTGCCAGCCACAATTTAGCATTGTGGTACGCTCGCTACTTTTGATAAACAAATATTACAACATTTACAACCCTCATGTTCATGCTCCTGTGTTAGTACGTAAAAAACAAGTGCACATTACTTCAGACGTTGTGTTGAAAAGTCATAGAACACATCAGAACATATTTCTATACAGCCTTTACTCTTTCCCTGGAATCCCTCCCATTCTGCAGCATGACGAGAGCTCCCTTTGAGTCTGAGATGGGAAATTGAATTTGAATAATTTGACTATGAATAATAACCTTTTTTCAACGTTAACAAAACAAAGGAGCTTATTGTGGACTTCAGGAGACAGCAGAGGGACCCCCCCCCCATCCACATCGACGCAGCCACAGTGGAGAAGGTGAAAAGCTTCCTCCACGCACACATCTCTGACAATCTGAAATGGTCCGCCCACACAGACAGTGTGGTGAAGAAGGTGCAACAATGCCTCTTCAACGTCAGAAGGCTGAATACATTTTGTTTGGCCTTAAAATCCTCACAAACTTCTACATAGGCACCATTGAGAGAACTCTGTTGGGTTGTATCACCGCCTGGTATGGAAACTGCACTGTCCGCAACTGCAGGGCTCTCCAGGGCTCTCCAAATACATTTCTATATTTCTTAATTCCATTCTTTTACTTTTTAGATTTGTGTGTATTGTTGTGTATTGTTAGATATCACTGTACTGTTGGAGGTAAGAACATAAGCATTTCTCTACTGTCACGGCCCCTCCTCTGCAGTACAGGGGCGGTTCCTCCTGCAGGCAGTAGAGGGTCGTTAGTGATTGGAGTCACCTTGGCTCAGGGTATTTAAACTGCTTCACTAATCACTCTTGTCTCTCTCTCTCTCTGCTCCTCCAGGTATGATCCTGTTTGTTCCTTTGTAGTTTTACTTAGTTTTCACCCTACATTATGATACTTTCACACCTCATTCCTTTTTCTTTGTTTAAAGTTAATAGTTTTGGTTTACAATAAAGAACCTTTTTGATTGGCCTATACCTGTTGTTCGTGTCCCCTCATTTTTGCCACAGGCTATGAGCCGGCCTGTGACACTACACCCACAACATCTGCTAAATATGTGCCTGCGACCATTTGATTTGATTTGCCACACATCTCCTTTACTACTGGACTAGGCCCAATAATACACTTACTTGGTGAATGTCTCTGGGGGTTGGCCAGCTCTGTACTGCAGGGATTTTATCCTCCATTTTTTTATCCCCTCACTTCTCCCTCTGAGGCCGAGGGAGAAGTGAGGCAGGCAACACTTTTCAGTGTGCAGCTTGAGGCCTGCTGCACAGATCCTTTCCAAGACCTTTCTCAGCACCTTGAAGGCAGCATCAAAGTCCAGCCCATGTGCCAGCACATCGTTTATGTACACTAGACAGCATTCAGGGGGCATGCCAGCCAGTACTTTGTCCATCAGCAGTTCAAACATTCCTGGGGTGTTGCATAGTCTGGACAGCATGGTCTTGAGCAGCCACAACCCTTACCCTGTGGTGAAAGCAGCCTCAGCCTTGTCCTGTGGAGCCATGGCCACCTGCCAGTAGCTGTTTTGAAGGAACAAAGAAGAGATCCATGTAGACCCCATCCACCCGGGGCAGCAGGTAGGAGTCCTTGACAGTTACGAAATTCACCTGGCGGTAGTCCACACAGTGTCTCCATGTCCCATCCCTCTTTTGGACCAACACCAATGGGGGCTGTCTGAGGGTCTGATAATTTCAGCTGTGAGCATGTCTTCCACATTCTGATCTGCGATGGCCTGCTGTCCAGTGGGGAGGCTACGGTGGCGGTTTATGGATGTGACTGGCACCGCCTGTACTGAGTCCTTGCTGCACCAGATGGGTACACCCAACATCTCCAAGGGTGGTGGCAAATCAGCAGATCCCAAAGGCAACGTTGTTGTTCCAACTCCATGCCTTTGCAGTTCTTCTCCCAAATGGACTGAATCTCCTCAACAGCGACAAGCTCTGCAGTCTGAGGGTAACCAAGGTAGATATCGGCCGACTAGGCAAGCATCTAATCCCGATTGTCTGCAAGTGGATTACAAATCCAAATGCAAATATGGAAAATGCAGGGGAATCAAAGACTTAAAAAAGCAAGAAAAAACTGAAACTGGAATCCATCTCTCCCGATGCAGCCACATTTATTTTATCAACTGTAATTTGTAGAAGGTCCTGTGCACGTACCACCAGTATGTGAAATGTCACACTAGGAAAAATAAGACTCTTGATTTGTGCTATGGGACAATACTAAATGCTTTCTCTGCCACCACCAGACCTCCCTTGAGGACATCAGACCACAATGTTGTCTACCTCCGACCAAACTACTGTCAGCTCCTGGAGAGGGAGAAACCCACAGTTAAAACTGTCCAGATCTGGAACGACAACAGTATCACTCGTATCCAAGTGCGTTTAGACTGTACTATGAGGGAGGTATTTCAGGACAGCTGCTCTGATCACAATGAACTCACATATGTTGTTTCAGACTATGTCAACTTCTGTGTTGAGGTAGTTGTGCCTACTAAAACCTGTAAAATCTTCCAGAACAAAAAATCTAAAATCACTACTTAATATTAATAGGAGGAAAGCAGTTTATGCTGAGGGTAATAGACAGGCTTTAAGAGATGTACAATGTGAGATCAAAATACATACTGGTGGACAAGGAGGCGTACAAGCAAAGGGTGGAGAGGACCTTCTCAGGGGTGACCTGGCAAGGGTTTAATTCCATGGCTAGTGCCCCCCACATAGGCAGGGGAAAAACCAATGCTGACATTGGGAGACATTAGGACCAGAACATGGCTAATGAACTGAATGTTCTCTTCTCAAGATTTGAATCTGGTGAGTTTGTGTCGGAGGTTAAACAAAGCATCATTACAAATGTTTGAGAGGGTTGTTGTTAAACAGAATGATGTTTTGAAGTTGTTCAGGGGATGTACACAAAAGCCCCGGACAAAATGAGTGGGCATGTGTTAAAGCACTGTCCAATCCTCGCTCGACCATTCCTAAAGCTTCTAAACCCTCTGTGTTGAATGACGCCCTGTCGCCTTGACATCCTTATAAATGAAATGCTTTGAGAAAGTTGTAAAAAGTCATATTCTCAGCGCCACCCAGAAGCTCCTCGACCCATTTCAGTTTGCCTATCAGCCCAGCAGAGGAGTTGATGATGCCATTCTTACTCTCCACAACATGGTCTATTGACATCTAGAGGGGGCTAAATCCCATGTCAAGGTTCTGTTTGTTGAGTTTTCTTCTGCTTTCAACACAATCCAGCCTTAAATTCTGGCACAGAGCCTCATAAAGGACTTCTCCTTAGATGGGACACTGGTTTCATGGCTGTTGGACTTCCTGAGCCAGAGGTCACAGCGGGTCAAAGTAGGTCACCACGGACATACGCACCACCAACACAGGCTCTCCTCAGGGATGTGTTTTGTCCCCACTCCTGTACATATTGTACACTAATAGTTGTACTAGTTCCCATCCTGACAGACACCTTGATAAGTTTGCTCATGACACTGCCTTGATCAGCCTGTTGCATGATGACGAGAAGCACTATGGCCCAGTCCTAAATGACAAATCACACTTGGTCCTCAATACCAACAAGACCAAAGAGATGTGCATAGACTTCAGGAAGCGTACAACACCTACCTCTGCAACATCTATCAGAGGTCAGAACATAGAGGAATACAAATATCTGGGTGTCCTCTTGGACAATAAGCTTCAGTGAAGTAAATGTACAGATCTGATGTACAAAAAAAGTCAACAGAGACTGTACTTTGTCAAAAATCTGGGATATTTTAAGGTTGACTATACTGTACTGATTCTGTTTTACAAATCTTTCATTGAGAGTATTTTAACTTTTTGTATTGTTTGTTGGTTTGGCAATACCACTGTCAGCCAGAAAAATATGCTGAGAATGTTTCGCCTGCTTGCACTCTCTGGCGCTCGAGGGCACCAGGCTACCCTTTATTACGCACACCTGTCACCATCATAACGTGCAGCTGCGCAATGTTTGACTCACCTGGACTCCATCACTTTGTTGACTGCCCTTCAATATTTGTCTGTTCCTCATATGGTTCCCCGTGTCAGCCTTATTGCCGTTATGTCATCCCCCCCCCCTTTCCCCCTCTTTTTTTGGTTTGATGTCCATTTTCCAGTAAATGTTCACTCCCTGTACTTGCTTCTTGACTCCAGCGTTGATCCTTACAGAATGCTGACACCACTAAAGGAAGCATCAGGTAGTTTTTGTTTTTTTGTTTTGGTAGGAGATGTCGGGTCCGGGTGCCATCGCCTATGGACCCGGGGGTGCCTCAGCTAGCTCGCCAGGCTTCCACGCCTTAGCTGGCTCAAGAGGTCTTTGTACCTTGATTGTCTCGGCAGGCACCCACCTGCTTCAGCTGGCCCATCAGACTCCCACGCCTCAGCTGGTTTGTCAGGCTCCCACACCTCAGCGGGATCGTCAGGCTTTCACACCTCAGCCGGATTGTCAGGCTCCCACACCTCAGCCGGCTCACCAGGCTCCCACACCTTTGCCGGCTCTTCGGGCTTCTACGCCTCAGCCAGCTTGTCCAGCGCCCATGCCCCGGGCCGTCCCATCAGGCTGGCCCAGGTGAGAGCTTTCGCTCTCCTTCTCTGGTGCTCAAGGGCGCCAAGCTGCCATTCATTACGCACACCTGTCACCATCATTACGCACAGCTGCGCAATATTGGACTCACCTGGACTCCATTACTTTGTTGACTGCCCTTCTATATCTGTCTGTTCCTCAGTTGGTTCCACGTGTCAGCATTATTGTCGTTATGTCATTTTGTTCCCCCTGTCCAGACACTGTCCTTGTTTTGGTTTGATATCCATTTTCCAGGAAATTTTCACTCCCTGTACTTGCTTCTTTGTCTCCAGCATTGATCCTTACAGAGAAGGATTATCACCACAGCAAGCAAGGTATTTGGAGTCAAACAGACAAGCATGGATCAGATCTTTAAGGTCAGGGCCCTTCAAGTCTCACAAATTAATTTTAGACACACGCCACCCCCTGTACCCAGGTATAGGGCACTCCTTGGCAGGAAAAACAGAACTCGACAATAATTTGTGCCAGGTGTGACATCCCTCCTAAAACACTCGGGTTCCTATTGACCCAGTAAGGCCAGCAGGCTAGTCTCTTTTTATTGGTATGTAACTGTTATGAAAGTTGTCAATTTGTTTTGTATTTAAACGGCACTTTAAACGTGTACATGACACTGCAACAACATTTCCCCATGGTGACAATAAAGTCAGTAAAGTAAAGATAGCTAAACTAAGCTGATTGGAAAACAAGAGCTGTGTTCGAATACTCACACTAACCCCACTAACCACACTATTTGTGATGTAATTTGAGTATGTAGTTAGTATTTATTTTATTTTTTATTTTTTTATTTCACCTTTATTTAACCAGGTAGGCAAGTTGAGAACAAGTTCTCATTTACAATTGCGACCTGGCCAAGATAAAGCAAAGCAGTTCGACACATACAACGACACAGAGTTACACATGGAGTAAAACAAACATACAGTCAATAATACAGTATAAACAAGTCTATATACGATGTGAGCAAATGAGGTGAGATAAGGGAGGTAAAGGCAAAAAGGCCATGGTGGCAAAGTAAATACAATATAGCAAGTAAAACACTGGAATGGTAGTTTTGCAATGGGAGAATGTGCAAAGTAGAAATAAAAATAATGGGGTGCAAAGGAGCAAAATAAATAAATGAATTAAATACAGTAGGGAAAGAGGTAGTTGTTTGGGCTAAATTATAGGTGGGCTATGTACAGGTGCAGTAATCTGTGAGCTGCTCTGACAGTTGGTGCCTAAAGCTAGTGAGGGAGATAAGTGTTTCCAGTTTCAGAGATTTTTGTAGTTCGTTCCAGTCATTGGCAGCAGAGAACTGGAAGGAGAGGCGGCCAAAGAAATAATTGGTTTTGGGGGTGACTAGAGAGATATACCTGCTGGAGCGTGTGCTACAGGTGGGAGATGCAATGGTGACCAGCGCGCTGAGATAAGGGGGGACTTTACCTAGAAGGATCTTGTAGATGACATGGAGCCAGTGGGTTTGGCGACGAGTATGAAGCGAGGGCCAGCCAACGAGAGCGTACAGGTCACAATGGTGGGTAGTATATGGGGCTTTGGTGACAAAACGGATTGCACTGTGATAGACTGCATCCAATTTGTTGAGTAGGGTATTGGAGGCTATTTTGTAAATGACATCGCCAAAGTCGACGATTGGTAGGATGGTCAGTTTTACAAGGGTATGTTTGGCAGCATGAGTGAAGGATGCTTTGTTGCGAAATAGGAAGCCAATTCTAGATTTAACTTTGGATTGGAGATGTTTGATATGGGTCTGGAAAGAGAGTTTACAGTCTAACCAGACACCTAAGTATTTGTAGTTGTCCACGTATTCTAAGTCAGAGCCGTCCAGAGTAGTAATGTTGGACAGGCGGGTAGGTACAGGTAGCGATCGGTTGAAGAGCATGCATTTAGTTTTACTTGTATTTAAGGCATTGAAGCTTGCCTGGAGGGTTGTTAACACAGTGTCCAAAGAAGGGCCAGAAGTATACAGAATGGTGTCGTCTGCGTAGAGGTGGATCAGAGACTCACCAGCAGCAAGAGCGACCTCATTGATGTATACAGAGAAGAGAGTCGGTCCAAGAATTGAACCCTGTGGCACCCCCATAGAGACTGCCAGAGGTCCGGACAGCAGACCCTATAGTATGCCAAAAGTTCCTGGATGTCGTACTAAATTTGCCAAAATACGAAGCATACAAGCTGTGGACACTATTTCCGTGCTTTTAGGGCCCGTAATACAATTCTTCTGAAAACGGTCGTGGCTTCAAAATGTTTTCAGATTTAAAGAAAATGGCGGAAAATATGTCAGACGAGAGCAGATACAAATGAATTGCTTTAACAAATTATGACAAATGTTAAGAAAATGTTGAGCAATGTCATAAAGTAATGATTTTTCAAATAAGTTACATTACACGTTATGTTGGCTGACAATTTGTTAGCTACACTTTCCTTTCAGACCACATAGCATTACAGCAGTAGTATGTACAGGTATGTTAGCTACGCTTTCCTTTCAAACCGCATAGCATTACAGCAGTAGTATGTACAGGTATGTTAGCTACGCTTTCCTTTCAAACCACATAGCATTACAGCAGTAGTATGTACAGGTATGTTAGCTAGTCTTTACCTAACGTTAGTTGGCTACTAATACATCGAACTTGCCAGGCAGTGTATTAACTATATACTATCTAACTAACGTTTATTGACTTGATTATTCACATCATTCTTAGCTATGATTTCTCAATGGACATTGTTAATTCTGGCTATCTACTCTTATTTCAGAGCACTCTCGTTTGAGCGTGCCAGAGCGCAGAATAACTGATGACAGACTAACAGAATAACACCCGTTGAATATGGCCGGGTCAGTAAATGTTGCCAAAAAAAAGCGTAATTAAATTGTTGCCAGCAGCACAGTTACAGTCACCAACGCTCTGGATAACATGAAAACAGCGTTTGTGGGTTTCCCAATCTTATTATGTTAATAGCTTGAATAACAAAAGGACCGAGAGGGTGATACAGTTAATGCCAACAGGCGTTTTAATGCTTCATTGCACTGGGCAATGGGGAGCTTCACAAAACAACCAACCTAGCCTGAACTAGCTAGCCATAAATCTCAGTCCAGCAGGATGTGCAGTTGAATTGTAGACCTCCACAAGTCTGGTTCATCCGTGGGAGCAATTTCCAAATGCATGAAGGTACCACGTTTGTCTGTATAAACAATAGTAAGCAAGTATAAACATCATGGGACCACGCAGCTATCATACCACTCAGGAAGGAGACGCATTCTGTCTCCTAGGGATGAACGTACTTTGCTGAGAAAAGTGAAAATCAATCCCAGAACAACGGCAAAGGACCTTGTGAAGATGCTTGAGGGAACATGTACAAAAGTATCTATATCCACAGTAAAACGAGTCCTACATCGACATAACCTGAAAGGCCACTCAGCAAGGACGAAGCCACTGCTCCAAAACTGCCATAAAAAAGCCAGACTACGGTTTGCAACTGCACATGGGGACAAAGATCGTATTTTTGGAGAAATGTCCTCTGGTCTGATGAAACAAAAATAGAACTGTTTGGCCATAATGACCATTGTTATGTTTGAAGGTAAAAGGGGGATGCTTGCAAACCGAAGAACACCATACCAACCGTGAAGCACGGGGGTGGCAGCATCATGTTGTGGGGGTGTTTTGCTGCAGAAGGGACTGGTGCACTTCACAAAATAGATGGCATCATGAGGAACTAAAATGATGTGGATATATTTAAGCAACATCGCAAGACATCAGTCAG
>NC_143032.1:18742500-18855000 GCF_057628025.1 Oncorhynchus mykiss
CCTGATTCAGTGATTTCCTCTACATCGTCTAAGCCTCCTGATTCTGTGATTACCTCTACATTGTCCAGGCCTCCTGATTCAGTGATTTCCTCTACATCATCTAGGCCTCCTGATTTAGTCATTTCCTCTACATCGGCTAGGCCTCCTGATTCAGTGATTTCCTCTACATCGTCTAGGCCTCCTGATTCAGTGATTTCCTCTACATCGTCCAGGCCTCCTGATTCAGTGATTTCCTCTACATCATCTAGGCCTCCTGATTCAATGATTTCCTCTACATCATCTAGGCCTCCTGATTCAGTGATTTCCTCTACATTGTCCAGGCCTCCTGATTCAGTGATTTCCTCTACATCATCTAGGCCTCCTGATTTAGTCATTTCCTCTACATCATCTAGGCCTCCTGATTCAGTGATTTCCTCTACATCATCTAGGCCTCCTGATTCAGTGATTTCCTCTACATCATCTAGGCCTCCTGATTCAGTGATTTCCTCTACATCATCTAGGCCTCCTGATTCAGTGATTTCCTCTACATTGTCCAGGCCTCCTGATTCAGTGATTTCCTCTACATTGTCTAGGCCTCCTGATTCAGTGATTTCCTCTACATCGTCTAAGCCTCCTGATTCTGTGATTACCTCTACATTGTCCAGGCCTCCTGATTCAGTGATTTCCTCTACATCATCTAGGCCTCCTGATTTAGTCATTTCCTCTACATCGGCTAGGCCTCCTGATTCAGTGATTTCCTCTACATCGTCTAGGCCTCCTGATTCAGTGATTTCCTCTACATCGTCCAGGCCTCCTGATTCAGTGATTTCCTCTACATCATCTAGGCCTCCTGATTCAATGATTTCCTCTACATCATCTAGGCCTCCTGATTCAGTGATTTCCTCTACATTGTCCAGGCCTCCTGATTCAGTGATTTCCTCTACATCATCTAGGCCTCCTGATTTAGTCATTTCCTCTACATCATCTAGGCCTCCTGATTCAGTGATTTCCTCTACATCATCTAGGCCTCCTGATTCAGTGATTTCCTCTACATCATCTAGGCCTCCTGATTCAGTGATTTCCTCTACATCATCTAGGCCTCCTGATTCAGTGATTTCCTCTACATTGTCCAGGCCTCCTGATTCAGTGATTTCCTCTACATCATCTAGGCCTCCTGATTTAGTCATTTCCTCTACATCATCTAGGCCTCCTGATTCAGTGATTTCCTCTACATTGTCTAGGCCTCCTGATTCAGTGATTTCCTCTACATCGTCTAAGCCTCCTGATTCTGTGATTTCCTCTACATTGTCCAGGCCTCCTGATTCAGTGATTTCCTCTACATCATCTAGGCCTCCTGATTTGGTCATTTCCTCTACATCGGCTAGGCCTCCTGATTCAGTGATTTCCTCTACATCGTCTAGGCCTCCTGATTCAGTGATTTCCTCTACATCGTCCAGGCCTCCTGATTCAGTGATTTCCTCTACATCGTCTAGGCCTCCTGATTCAGTGATTTCCTCTACATCATCTAGGCCTCCTGATTCAGTGATTTCCTCTACATCATCTAGGCCTCCTGATTCAGTGATTTCCTCTACATTGTCCAGGCCTCCTGATTCAGTGATTTCCTCTACATCATCTAGGCCTCCTGATTTAGTCATTTCCTCTACATCATCTAGGCCTCCTGATTCAGTGATTTCCTCTACATCATCTAGGCCTCCTGATTCAGTGATTTCCTCTACATTGTCCAGGCCTCCTGATTCAGTGATTTCCTCTACATCATCTAGGCCTCCTGATTTAGTCATTTCCTCTACATCATCTAGGCCTCCTGATTCAGTGATTTCCTCTACATCATCTAAGCCTCCTGATTCTGTGATTTCCTCTACATTGTCCAGGCCTCCTGATTCAGTGATTTCCTCTACATCATCTAGGCCTCCTGATTTAGTCATTTCCTCTACATCATCTAGGCCTCCTGATTCAGTGATTTCCTCTACATCATCTAAGCCTCCTGATTCTGTGATTTCCTCTACATCGTCTAGGCCTCCTGATTCAGTGATTTCCTCTACATTGTCTAGGCCTCCTGATTCAGTGATTTCCTCTACATCGTCTAGGCCTCCTGATTCAGTGATTTCCTCTACATCGGCTAGGCCTCCTGATTCAGTGATTTCCTCTACATTGTCTAGGCCTCCTGAGTCAGTGATTTCCTCTACATCATCTAGGCCTCCTGATTCAGTGATTTCCTCTACATCGTCTAGGCCTCCTGATTCAGTGATTTCCTCTACATTGTCTAGGCCTCCTGATTCAGTGATTTCCTCTACATCGTCTAGGCCTCCTGATTCAGTGATTTCCTCTACATCGTCTAGGCCTCCTGATTCAGTGATTTCCTCTACATCGTCTAGGCCTCCTGATTCAGTAATTTCCTCTACATCATCTAGGCCTCCTGATTCAGTGATTTCCTCTACATCGTCTAGGCCTCCTGAGTCAGTGATTTCCTCCAGATTGTCTAGACCATCCTGATTCAGTGATTACCTCTATATTGTCAGTCTGAATTACTTTCACTTAATACAAACGACAGTGGGGACAAAATGCCAGTCGAGAGAGAGGGAGAGGAGAGAGAGATGACCAGAGGGAGAGGAGAGAGAGGACGAGAGGGAGAGGAGAGAGAGATAAAAATAGGGAGAGAAGAGAGAGACAAAAAGAGGGAGAGAAGGGAAAGGAAAGGACAAGTATTAATTTGGGATTTTGCAGAAACTGACACCTCGTCTTCCGTCCTCTTACCCCCAGGCTGTATCACTTCAAACCCCTCCCTCCCTCTCTCTCTCTCATAAATGTGGTCTCCATAGCAATTACCGAAGTCTTTTATCAGTCATTTCAAAGAAGGAAAATTAGACCAATTGTGTCAGGGCAGTCACTGGGCCAGAAATTGCACACTTATTGGGAGCACTTACGTCTGTGACTTTGTTCTCAGCTGATGGAGGCTATTGTTGGAGAGGACTGGGGCTTCCACAGACTGATTGGCTGTGAGCAGTGTGTGTGTGTGTGTGTGTGTGTGTGTGTGTGTGTGTGTGTGTGTGTGTGTGTGTGTGTGTGTGTGTGTGTGTGTGTGTGTGTGTGTGTGTGTGTGTGTGTGTGTGTGTGTGTGTGTGTGTGTGTGTGTGTGTGTGTGTGTGTGTGTGTGTGTGTGTGTCTGAGGAGAGTCACAGCCTCCCCCCAGTTTTCTGTCTCTGTCCCAGTCTGGCTTCTGTGATTTTAGACCCTAATTGAATATACATTACAACCAGGGCTTTGTTTACGGGAGCAGACCTTTAAAGTAGAGATCAAATCAGCTGCTTTTTCCCTGATAATTCATCTCAACCCACTCCTCCTCTCCATCCCTGCCCCTAGTCCCCTCTCAGTTAAAGGTAATCAGAGTTGTATTTATTTATTTTTCTCATTGTGGAACGTAAAAAATAGGCATCCTTATTTAATTTTTTACATTTCCAATGGCAATTTGCTTTAATTCAGTTGTATTCAGGATTACAATGCAATTGTAAATGTACAACGTTGTGAATTATCCAAACTCACGTTATATAATGCATTATTAAAAGTGCACTGTAACTTATTGTTCATAAATGGTTAGTATATTCAGACATTGAATTCTAGCACCTATTGATTCTACCTCAGTAGCAGTGAAAGAATGTTAAGTCTACCTCAGTAGCAGTGAATGTTATGTCTACCTCAGTAGCAGAGAATGTTACATCTACCTCAGTAGCAGAGAATGTTAAGTCTATCTCAGTAGCAGAGAATGTTAAGTCTACCTCAGTAGTAGTGAATGTTAAGTCTACCTCAGTAGTAGTGAATGTTAAGTCTACCTCAGTAGCAGAGAATGTTAAGTCTACCTCAGTAGCAGAGAATGTTACATCTACCTCAGTAGCAGAGAATGTTAAGTCTACCTCAGTAGCAGTGAATGTTAAGTCTACCTCAGTAGTAGTGAATGTTAAGTCTACCTCAGTAGTAGTGAATGTTACGTCTACCTCAGTAGCAGAGAATGTTAAGTCTACCTCAGTAGCAGAGAATGTTAAGTCTCTCTCAGTAGCAGTGAATGTTAAGTCTACCTCAGTAGTAGTGAATGTTAAGTCTACCTCAGTAGTAGTGAATTTTAAGTCTACCTCAGTAGTAGTGAATGTTAAGTCTACCTCAGTAGTAGTGAATTTTAAGTCTACCTCAGTAGCAGTGAATTTTAAGTCTACCTCAGTAGCAGAGAATGTTAAGTCTACCTCATTAGCAGAGAATGTTAAGTCTACCTCAGTAGCAGTGAATTTTAAGTCTACCTCAGTAGCAGAGAATGTTAAGTCTACCTCATTAGCAGAGAATGTTAAGTCTACCTCAGTAGCAGAGAATGTTAAGTCTACTTCAGTAGCAGAGAATGTTAAGTCTACCTCAGTAGCAGAGAATGTTACGTCTACCTCAGTAGCAGAGAATGTTAAGTCTACCTTAGTAGCAGAGAATGCTAAGTATATGTCTTAATCAGTTGCACTAACCACAGGGGACCTGCCAACCCTGTCCATACACAGACACAAACACATGCATGCACATGCACACGAACGCACGCACGCACGCACGCACGCACGCACGCACGCACGCACGCACGCACGCACACACACACACACACACACACACACACACACACACACACACACACACACACACACACACACACACACACACACACACACACACACACACACACACACACACACACACACACAGACAGACCTAGTCGGAGATATAATTACGTTAGGAACCAATAGGACAGCTGGGAAATCAATATGTTAAGACAGATTGAGTGGAGAGAGAGAGAGAGAGAGAGAGAGAGAGAGAGAGAGTGTGTGTGTGTGTGTGTGTGTGTGTGTGTGTGTGTGTGTGTGTGTGTGTGTGTGTGTGTGTGTGTGTGTGTGTGTGTGTGTGTGTGTGTTCAAACCGGGGTCTAATACATGTACACCAGGCCCCCATGATCGCTGGCTTATATTCATGTCATTGAGCCAGCCAGCTGATTGGGCAGCTAAGAGTGTGTCAGTGAGGAGAATTTGGGGGCTTTGCTGTAATGAAAAAGGGAATTAGCAGGCTGGACCTGCGGCCCTTTGAGATGAGGCAGATCGCTCAAGAGTTACTTCAAAATTAGACATCTATCCATGTCCTGAGGACGTTGGGAAATGCCTTCAAAACCGGCCACTATGAGCAACAGTCAACGCTATTACAATTAAGTAGGCTTGGGTTTTTCTAGGGTGATGTAGATTTGGGTGGCGGATGGGCATAATCCCATGACTCGAGATCAGAAGGTTGCTAGGATTTTATGGACGAGGGTGGCAGGTGGGTGTAGTCCCATCACTCTGGATCAGAAGGTTGTGTGATCAATCCCAGTGATGGACACTCGTTTAAAAACATTTTTTTTAACCATTTTCAAAATGTAGCCCTTAACCAACACTAGATGTTTTGAGCAACTTCAAAATTTGACATTTGGAGCATCTTTGAAATTTGACATTTGGAGAAACGTGGATGAATGTCTAATTATCCAGTGAGACAGTGAGAGCTTGTTGTTTGAGAGATTAATACACGCTAGAGAAAAACATGGGGGTCTGGGACAGAAGAAGAGAGAGAGGGAGAGAGATGAGAGAAGGTGAGAGAAAAGGAGAGAGAGATAAATACATACTAATTAGAGTGTTGATTGCTCTTGTGATTCAGTATGGAAATAGAACTCCTTCCATTAAGAGAAAGGGAAAAGCAAGAAATTATGAAAGAGAAAGAGAAAAAAGGTCAGAGTCTATTTATTTCTCTGTGCCTAATTGTGGTCAGAGTCTGTTAATTTTCTCTTTGATTATTTGAGGTCAGACTATTTATTTTCTCTGTGATTTACTGAGGTCAGAGCATTTATTTTCTCTGTGCCTAATCGTGGTCAGAATCTATTTATTTTCTCTGTGCCTAATTGTGGTCAGATAATTAATTTTCTCTGTGCCTAATTGTGCTCAGAGTCAATGTATTTAGTCTGTGCCTAAATATTTTCAGTCTATTTTCTCTGCCTAATTGTGGTCATAGTCTATTTATTTTCTCTGTGCCTAATTGTGGTCAGAGAACATGTCTTTTCTTGGTGCCTAATTGTGGTCATAGAACATTTTCTTTTTCTGTGCCTATAGGTGGTCAGAGTCTATTTACTATATCTGTGCCTGATTGTGGTCAGAGTACATTTATTTTCCCTGTGCCTAATTGTGGTCAGAGTCTATTTATTATCTCTGTGCCTAATTGTTGTCAGAATCAATCAATTTTCTCTGTGATTAATTGGGGTCAGACTATTAATTTTCTCTGTGATTTACTGAGGTCAGAGCATTTATTTTCTCTGTGCCTAATCGTGGTCAGAATCTATTTATTTTCTCTGTGCCTAATTGTGGTCAGATAATTAATTTTCTCTGTTCCTAAATGTGCTCAGAGTCAACTTATTTTCTCTGTGCCTAAATATTTTCAGAGTCTATTTTCTCTGTGCCTAATTGTGGTATGAGTTTATATACTTTCTCTGTGCCTAATTGTGGTCAGAGAACATGTATTTTCTCTGTGCCAAATTGTGTTATGAGTCTATTTACTTTCTCTGTGCCTAATTGTGGTCAGAGAACATGTATTTTCCTTGTGCCTAATTGTGGTCATAGAAAATGTACTTTTTCTGTGCCTATTTGTGGTCAGAGTCTATTTACTATATCTGTGCCTGGTTGTGGTCAGAGTACATTTATTTTCCCTGTGCCTAATTGTGGTCAGAGTCTATTTATTATCCCTCTGCCTAATTGTTGTCAGAATCAATCAATTTTCTCTGTGGTTAATTGGGGTCAGACTATTTATTTTCTCTGTGATTTACTGAGGTCAGAGCATTTATTTTCTATGTGCCTAATTGTGGTCATAGAAAATTTTCTTTTTCTGTGCCTATTTGTGGTCAGAGTCTATTTACTATATCTGTGCCTGATTGTGGTCAGAGTACATTATTTTCCCTGTGCCTAATCGTGGTCAGAATCTATTTCTTTTCTCTGTGCCTAATTGTGGTCAGATAATACATTTTCTCTGTGCCTAATTGTGCTCAGAGTCAATTTATTTTCTCTGTGCCAAAATATTTTCAGAGTCTATTTTCTCTGTGCCTAATTGTGGTCATAGTCTATTCACTTATTCTGTGTCTGATTGTGGTCAGAGTACATTTATTTTCCCTGTGCCTAATTGTGGTCAGAGTTTATTTCTTATCTCTGTGCCTAAATGTTGCCAGAATCTATTAATTTTCTCTGTGATTAATTGTGGTCAGAGTATTTATTTTCTCTGTGACTTTGTGGTCAGAGTGTATTTATTTTCTCTGTGCCTAATTGTGGTCAGAATCTATTAATTTTCTCTGTGATTATTTGAGGTCAGACAATTTATTTTCTCTGAGCCTAAATGTTGTCAGAATATGTTAATTTTCTCTGTGATTTCCTGAGGTCAGAGCATTTATTTTCTCTGCGCCTAATTGTGGTCAGAGTTTATTTCTTATCTCTGTGCCTAAATGTTGCCAGAATCTATTAATTTTCCCTGTGGTTATTTGAGGTCAGACTATTTATTTTCTCTGAGCCTAAATGTTGTCAGAATATGTTAATTTTCTCTTTGATTATTTGAGGTCAGTCTTTATTTTCTCTGTTCCTAATTGTGGTCAGAATCTATTAATTTTCTCTGTGATTTACTGAGGTCAGTGCATTTATTTTCTCTGTGCCTAATCGTGGTCAGAATCTATTTATTTTCTCTGTGCCTAATTGTGGTCAGATAATTAATTTTCTCTGTGCCTAATTGTGCTCAGAGTCAATGTATTTAGTCTGTGCCTAAATATTTTCAGAGTCTATTTTCTCTGCCTAATTGTGGTCATAGTCTATTTATTTTCTCTGTGCCTAATTGTGGTCAGAGAACATGTCTTTTCCTGGTGCCTAATTGTGGTCATAGAACATTTTCTTTTTCTGTGCCTATTTGTGGTCAGAGTCTATTTACTATATCTGTGCCTGATTGTGGTCAGAGTACATTTATTTTCCCTGTGCCTAATTGTGGTCAGAGTCTATTTATTATCTCTGTGCCTAATTGTTGTCAGAATCAATCAATTTTCTCTGTGATTAATTGGGGTCAGACTATTAATTTTCTCTGTGATTTACTGAGGTCAGAGCATTTATTTTCTCTGTGCCTAATCGTGGTCAGAATCTATTTATTTTCTCTGTGCCTAATTGTGGTCAGATAATTAATTTTCTCTGTTCCTAAATGTGCTCAGAGTCAACTTATTTTCTCTGTGCCTAAATATTTTCAGAGTCTATTTTCTCTGTGCCTAATTGTGGTATGAGTTTATATACTTTCTCTGTGCCTAATTGTGGTCAGAGAACATGTATTTTCTCTGTGCCAAATTGTGTTATGAGTCTATTTACTTTCTCTGTGCCTAATTGTGGTCAGAGAACATGTATTTTCCTTGTGCCTAATTGTGGTCATAGAAAATGTACTTTTTCTGTGCCTATTTGTGGTCAGAGTCTATTTACTATATCTGTTCCTGATTGTGGTCAGAGTACATTTATTTTCCCTGTGCCTACTTGTGGTCAGAGTCTATTTATTATCTCAGTGCCTAATTGTTGACAGAATCAATACATTTTCTCTGTGATTAATTGGGGTCAGAGTCTATTACTTTCTCTGTGCCTAATTGTGCTCAGAGTCAATTTATTTTCTCTGTGCCTAAATATGGTCAGAGTCTATTTTCTCTGTGCCTAATTGTGGTCATAGTCTATTTATTTTCTCTGAGCCTAAATGTTGTCAGAATATATTAATTTTCTCTTTGATTATTTGAGGTCAGACTATTTATTTTCTCTGTTCCTAAATGTGGTCAGAGTCTATTAATTTTCTATGTGCCTAATTGTGGTCAGAGTCTATTAATTGTCTCTGTGATTAACTGAGGTCAGGGCATTTATTTTCTCTGTGCCTATTTGTGGACACAGTTCATTTATTTTCGCTGTGCCTAAGTCTTGTCAGAGTCTATTAACTTTCTCTGTGCCTAATTGTGGTCAGAGAACATGTATTTTCTCTGTGCCTAATTGTGGTCAGAGTCCTATTATTTTCTCTGTGCCTATTTGTGGTCAGAGTCTATTTATTTTTTCTGTGCCTAATTGTTGTCAGAATCTATTAATTTTCTCTGTGATCAATTGTGGTAAGATTATTTATTTTCTCTGTGCCTATTTGTGGTCAGAGTCTATTTACTATATCTGTGCCTGATTATGGTCAGAGTCTATTTATTTTCTCTGTGCCTAATTGTGGACACAGTTAATTTTTTTTCGCTGTGCCTAAGTGTTGTCAGAGTCTATTAACTTTCTCTGTGCCTAATTGTGGTCAGAGTCCGTTTATTTTCTCTGTTCCTAATTGTGGTCAGAGTCCATTTATTTTCTCTGTGCCTATTTGTGGTCAGAGTCTATTTTTTTCTCTGTGCCTAATTGTGGTCAGAGTCTATTTATTTTCTCTGTGCCTAATTGTGGTCAGAGTCAATTTATTTTCTCTGTGCCTAAATATTTTCAGAGTCTATTTTCTCTGAGCCTAATTGTGGTCATAGTCTATTCACTTATTCTGTGCCTGATTGTGGTCAGAGTACATTTATTTTCCCTGTGCCTAATTGTGGTCAGAGTTTATTTCTTATCTCTGTGCCTAAATGTTGCCAGAATCTATTAATTTTCCCTGTGGTTATTTGAGGTCAGACTATTTATTTTCTCTGAGCCTAAATGTTGTCAGAATATGTTAATTTTCTCTTTGATTATTTGAGGTCAGTCTTTATTTTCTCTGTTCCTAATTGTGGTCAGAATCTATTAATTTTCTCTGTGATTTACTGAGGTCAGTGCATTTATTTTCTCTGTGCCTAATCGTGGTCAGAATCTATTTATTTTCTCTGTGCCTAATTGTGGTCAGATAATTAATTTTCTCTGTGCCTAATTGTGCTCAGAGTCAATGTATTTAGTCTGTGCCTAAATACTTTCAGAGTCTATTTTCTCTGCCTAATTGTGGTCATAGTCTATTTATTTTCTCTGTGCCTAATTGTGGTCAGAGAACATGTCTTTTCCTGGTGCCTAATTGTGGTCATAGAACATTTTCTTTTTCTGTGCCTATTTGTGGTCAGAGTCTATTTACTATATCTGTGCCTGATTGTGGTCAGAGTACATTTATTTTCCCTGTGCCTAATTGTGGTCAGAGTCTATTTATTATCTCTGTGCCTAATTGTTGTCAGAATCAATCAATTTTCTCTGTGATTAATTGGGGTCAGACTATTAATTTTCTCTGTGATTTACTGAGGTCAGAGCATTTATTTTCTCTGTGCCTAATCGTGGTCAGAATCTATTTATTTTCTCTGTGCCTAATTGTGGTCAGATAATTAATTTTCTCTGTTCCTAAATGTGCTCAGAGTCAACTTATTTTCTCTGTGCCTAAATATTTTCAGAGTCTATTTTCTCTGTGCCTAATTGTGGTATGAGTTTATATACTTTCTCTGTGCCTAATTGTGGTCAGAGAACATGTATTTTCTCTGTGCCAAATTGTGTTATGAGTCTATTTACTTTCTCTGTGCCTAATTGTGGTCAGAGAACATGTATTTTCCTTGTGCCTAATTGTGGTCATAGAAAATGTACTTTTTCTGTGCCTATTTGTGGTCAGAGTCTATTTACTATATCTGTTCCTGATTGTGGTCAGAGTACATTTATTTTCCCTGTGCCTACTTGTGGTCAGAGTCTATTTATTATCTCAGTGCCTAATTGTTGACAGAATCAATACATTTTCTCTGTGATTAATTGGGGTCAGAGTCTATTACTTTCTCTGTGCCTAATTGTGCTCAGAGTCAATTTATTTTCTCTGTGCCTAAATATGGTCAGAGTCTATTTTCTCTGTGCCTAATTGTGGTCATAGTCTATTTATTTTCTCTGAGCCTAAATGTTGTCAGAATATATTAATTTTCTCTTTGATTATTTGAGGTCAGACTATTTATTTTCTCTGTTCCTAAATGTGGTCAGAGTCTATTAATTTTCTATGTGCCTAATTGTGGTCAGAGTCTATTAATTGTCTCTGTGATTAACTGAGGTCAGGGCATTTATTTTCTCTGTGCCTATTTGTGGACACAGTTCATTTATTTTCGCTGTGCCTAAGTCTTGTCAGAGTCTATTAACTTTCTCTGTGCCTAATTGTGGTCAGAGAACATGTATTTTCTCTGTGCCTAATTGTGGTCAGAGTCCTATTATTTTCTCTGTGCCTATTTGTGGTCAGAGTCTATTTATTTTTTCTGTGCCTAATTGTTGTCAGAATCTATTAATTTTCTCTTTGATCAATTGTGGTAAGATTATTTATTTTCTCTGTGCCTATTTGTGGTCAGAGTCTATTTACTATATCTGTGCCTGATTGTGGTCAGAGTACATTTATTTTCCCTGTGCCTAATTGTGTTCAGTGTCCGTTAATTTTCTCTGTGCCTATTTGTGGTCAGAGTCTATTTTTTTCTCTGTGCCTAATTGTGGCCAGAGTCTATTCATTTTCTCTGTGCCTAATTGTGGTCAGAGTCCATTTATTTTATCTGTGTCTAATTGTGGTCAATGTCTAATTATATTCTTTGTGCTTACTTGTGGTCAGAGCCTATTTTTTTCCCTTTGTGCCTAATTATGTTCAGTCCAATGTGTTTTTTTCTGTGCCTAATCGTGGTTAAAGTATATTTATTTTCTCTGAGAAAGAGAAAATAAATTGACTCTGACCACAATTAGGCACAAAGAAAATAAATAGACTCTGACCACGAATAGGCACAGAATAAACATATTGGACTGAACATAACTAGGCACATAGAAAATAAATAGACGCAAGTAAGCACAAATAATATAATTAGACATTGACCACAATTAGACACAGAGAAAGTCAATAAACTCTGACCACAATCATGTAGAAAATGAATAGATTCTGACAACAATTAGGCACAGAAAAAATAAATTAACTCTGACCACAATTAGGCACAGAAAAAGTAAATAGACTCTGACCACAATTAGACAAAGAGAAAATAAATAGACTCTGACCACTATTAGACACACAAAAAAACATATTGGACTGAACATAATTAAGCACAGAGACAAAAAATAGACTCTGACCACAAGTAAGCACAAATAATATAATTAGACATTGACCAAGATTAGATACAGAGAAAGTCAATAAACTCTGACCACAATTAGGCACAAAGAAAATAAATAGACTCTGACCACAATCAGGCAGAGAGTCAATAAATAGACTCTGACCACAAATAGAGTCTATTTTGTTTCTCTGTGCCTAATTGTGGTCAGAGTTTATTGACTTTCTCTGTGTCTAATTGTGGTCAATGTCTAATTATTTATTTGTGCTTACTTGTGGTCTGAGTCTATTTATTTTCTCTGTGCCTATTTGTGGTCAGAGTCTATTTATTTTCTTTGTGCCTAATTATGGTCAGAGTTTATTGACTTTCTCTGTGTCTAATTGTGGTCAATGTCTAATTATTTCTTTGTGCTTACTTGTGGTCTGAGTCTATTTATTTTCTCTGTGCCTATTTGTGGTCAGAGTCTATTTATTTTCTCTGTGCCTATTTGTGGTCAGAGTCTATTTATTTTCTCTGTGCCTAATTGTGGACACAGTTAATTTTTTTTCGCTGTGCCTAAGTGTTGTCAGAGTCTATTAACTTTCTCTGTGCCTAATTGTGGTCAGAGTCCAATTATTTTCTATGTGCCTATTTGTGGTCAGAGTCTATTTATTTTCTCTGTGACTATTTGTGGTCAGAGTCTATTTATTTTCTCTGTGCCTATTTGTGGTCAGAGTCTATTTATTTTCTCTGTGCCTAATTGTGGACACAGTTAATTTTTTTTCGCTGTGCCTAAGTGTTGTCAGAGTCTATTAACTTTCTCTGTGCCTAATTGTGGTCAGAGTCCAATTATTTTCTCTGTGCCTATTTGTGGTCAGAGTCTATTTATTTTTTCTGTGCCTAATTGTTGTCAGAATCTATTAATTTTCTCTGTGATCAATTGTGGTAAGATTATTTATTTTCTCTGTGCCTAATTGTGGTCAGAGTCTATTTATTGTCTTTGTGCCTAATTATGGTCAGAGTTTATTGACTTTCTCTGTGTCTAATTGTGGTCAATGTCTAATTATTTATTTGTGCTTACTTGTGGTCTGAGTCTATTTATTTTCTCTGTGTCTATTTGTGGTCAGAGTCTATTTATTTTCTCTGTGCCTATTTGTGGTCAGAGTCTATTTATTTTCTCTGTGCCTAATTGTGGACACAGTTAATTTTTTTTCGCTGTGCCTAAGTGTTGTCAGAGTCTATTAACTTTCTCTGTGCCTAAGTGTTGTCAGAGTCTATTAACTTTCTCTGTGCCTAATTGTGGTCAGAGTCCAATTATTTTCTCTGTGCCTATTTGTGGTCAGAGTCTATTTATTTTCTCTGTGACTATTTGTGGTCAGAGTCTATTTATTTTCTCTGTGCCTATTTGTGGTCAGAGTCTATTTATTTTCTCTGTGCCTAATTGTGGACACAGTTAATTTTTTTTCGCTGTGCCTAAGTGTTGTCAGAGTCTATTAACTTTCTCTGTGCCTAATTGTGGTCAGAGTCCAATTATTTTCTCTGTGCCTATTTGTGGTCAGAGTCTATTTATTTTTTCTGTGCCTAATTGTTGTCAGAATCTATTAATTTTCTCTGTGATCAATTGTGGTAAGATTATTTATTTTCTCTGTGCCTAATTGTGGTCAGAGTCTATTTATTTTCTTTGTGCCTAATTATGGTCAGAGTTTATTGACTTTCTCTGTGTCTAATTGTGGTCAATGTCTAATTATTTATTTGTGCTTACTTGTGGTCTGAGTCTATTTATTTTCTCTGTGTCTATTTGTGGTCAGAGTCTATTTATTTTCTCTGTGCCTATTTGTGGTCAGAGTCTATTTATTTTCTCTGTGCCTAATTGTGGACACAGTTAATTTTTTTTCGCTGTGCCTAAGTGTTGTCAGAGTCTATTAACTTTCTCTGTGCCTAATTGTGGTCAGAGTCCAATTATTTTCTCTGTGCCTATTTGTGGTCAGAGTCTATTTATTTTCTCTGTGCCTATTTGTGGTCAGAGTCTATTTATTTTCTCTGTGCCTATTTGTGGTCAGAGTCTATTTATTTTCTCTGTGCCTATTTGTGGTCAGAGTCTATTTATTTTTTTCTGTGCCTAATTGTTGTCAGAATCTATTAATTTTCTCTGTGATCAATTGTGGTAAGATTATTTATTTTCTCTGTGCCTATTTGTGGTCAGAGTCTATTTACTATATCTGTGCCTGATTATGGTCAGAGTCTATTTATTTTCTCTGTGCCTAATTGTGGACACAGTTAATTTTTTTTCGCTGTGCCTAAGTGTTGTCAGAGTCTATTAACTTTCTCTGTGCCTAATTGTGGTCAGAGTCCGTTTATTTTCTCTGTTCCTAATTGTGGTCAGAGTCCATTTATTTTCTCTGTGCCTATTTGTGGTCAGAGTCTATTTTTTTCTCTGTGCCTAATTGTGGTCAGAGTCTATTTATTTTCTCTGTGCCTAATTGTGGTCAGAGTCAATTTATTTTCTCTGTGCCTAAATATTTTCAGAGTCTATTTTCTCTGAGCCTAATTGTGGTCATAGTCTATTCACTTATTCTGTGCCTGATTGTGGTCAGAGTACATTTATTTTCCCTGTGCCTAATTGTGGTCAGAGTTTATTTCTTATCTCTGTGCCTAAATGTTGCCAGAATCTATTAATTTTCCCTGTGGTTATTTGAGGTCAGACTATTTATTTTCTCTGAGCCTAAATGTTGTCAGAATATGTTAATTTTCTCTTTGATTATTTGAGGTCAGTCTTTATTTTCTCTGTTCCTAATTGTGGTCAGAATCTATTAATTTTCTCTGTGATTTACTGAGGTCAGTGCATTTATTTTCTCTGTGCCTAATCGTGGTCAGAATCTATTTATTTTCTCTGTGCCTAATTGTGGTCAGATAATTAATTTTCTCTGTGCCTAATTGTGCTCAGAGTCAATGTATTTAGTCTGTGCCTAAATATTTTCAGAGTCTATTTTCTCTGCCTAATTGTGGTCATAGTCTATTTATTTTCTCTGTGCCTAATTGTGGTCAGAGAACATGTCTTTTCCTGGTGCCTAATTGTGGTCATAGAACATTTTCTTTTTCTGTGCCTATTTGTGGTCAGAGTCTATTTACTATATCTGTGCCTGATTGTGGTCAGAGTACATTTATTTTCCCTGTGCCTAATTGTGGTCAGAGTCTATTTATTATCTCTGTGCCTAATTGTTGTCAGAATCAATCAATTTTCTCTGTGATTAATTGGGGTCAGACTATTAATTTTCTCTGTGATTTACTGAGGTCAGAGCATTTATTTTCTCTGTGCCTAATCGTGGTCAGAATCTATTTATTTTCTCTGTGCCTAATTGTGGTCAGATAATTAATTTTCTCTGTTCCTAAATGTGCTCAGAGTCAACTTATTTTCTCTGTGCCTAAATATTTTCAGAGTCTATTTTCTCTGTGCCTAATTGTGGTATGAGTTTATATACTTTCTCTGTGCCTAATTGTGGTCAGAGAACATGTATTTTCTCTGTGCCAAATTGTGTTATGAGTCTATTTACTTTCTCTGTGCCTAATTGTGGTCAGAGAACATGTATTTTCCTTGTGCCTAATTGTGGTCATAGAAAATGTACTTTTTCTGTGCCTATTTGTGGTCAGAGTCTATTTACTATATCTGTTCCTGATTGTAGTCAGAGTACATTTATTTTCCCTGTGCCTACTTGTGGTCAGAGTCTATTTATTATCTCAGTGCCTAATTGTTGACAGAATCAATACATTTTCTCTGTGATTAATTGGGGTCAGAGTCTATTACTTTCTCTGTGCCTAATTGTGCTCAGAGTCAATTTATTTTCTCTGTGCCTAAATATGGTCAGAGTCTATTTTCTCTGTGCCTAATTGTGGTCATAGTCTATTTATTTTCTCTGAGCCTAAATGTTGTCAGAATATATTAATTTTCTCTTTGATTATTTGAGGTCAGACTATTTATTTTCTCTGTTCCTAAATGTGGTCAGAGTCTATTAATTTTCTCTGTGCCTAATTGTGGTCAGAGTCTATTAATTGTCTCTGTGATTAACTGAGGTCAGGGCATTTATTTTCTCTGTGCCTATTTGTGGACACAGTTCATTTATTTTCGCTGTGCCTAAGTCTTGTCAGAGTCTATTCACTTTCTCTGTGCCTAATTGTGGTCAGAGAACATGTATTTTCTCTGTGCCTAATTGTGGTCAGAGTCCTATTATTTTCTCTGTGCCTATTTGTGGTCAGAGTCTATTTATTTTTTCTGTGCCTAATTGTTGTCAGAATCTATTAATTTTCTCTTTGATCAATTGTGGTAAGATTATTTATTTTCTCTGTGCCTATTTGTGGTCAGAGTCTATTTACTATATCTGTGCCTGATTGTGGTCAGAGTACATTTATTTTCCCTGTGCCTAATTGTGTTCAGTGTCCGTTAATTTTCTCTGTGCCTATTTGTGGTCAGAGTCTATTTTTTTCTCTGTGCCTAATTGTGGCCAGAGTCTATTCATTTTCTCTGTGCCTAATTGTGGTCAGAGTCCATTTATTTTATCTGTGTCTAATTGTGGTCAATGTCTAATTATATTCTTTGTGCTTACTTGTGGTCAGAGCCTATTTTTTTCCCTTTGTGCCTAATTATGTTCAGTCCAATGTGTTTTTTTCTGTGCCTAATCGTGGTTAAAGTATATTTATTTTCTCTGAGATAGAGAAAATAAATTGACTCTGACCACAATTAGGCACAAAGAAAATAAATAGACTCTGACCACGAATAGGCACAGAATAAACATATTGGACTGAACATAACTAGGCACATAGAAAATAAATAGACGCAAGTAAGCACAAATAATATAATTAGACATTGACCACAATTAGACACAGAGAAAGTCAATAAACTCTGACCACAATCATGTAGAAAATGAATAGATTCTGACAACAATTAGGCACAGAAAAAATAAATTAACTCTGACCACAATTAGGCACAGAAAAAGTAAATAGACTCTGACCACAATTAGACAAAGAGAAAATAAATAGACTCTGACCACTATTAGACACACAAAAAAACATATTGGACTGAACATAATTAAGCACAGAGACAAAAAATAGACTCTGACCACAAGTAAGCACAAATAATATAATTAGACATTGACCAAGATTAGATACAGAGAAAGTCAATAAACTCTGACCACAATTAGGCACAAAGAAAATAAATAGACTCTGACCACAATCAGGCAGAGAGTCAATAAATAGACTCTGACCACAAATAGAGTCTATTTTGTTTCTCTGTGCCTAATTGTGGTCAGAGTTTATTGACTTTCTCTGTGTCTAATTGTGGTCAATGTCTAATTATTTATTTGTGCTTACTTGTGGTCTGAGTCTATTTATTTTCTCTGTGCCTATTTGTGGTCAGAGTCTATTTATTTTCTTTGTGCCTAATTATGGTCAGAGTTTATTGACTTTCTCTGTGTCTAATTGTGGTCAATGTCTAATTATTTCTTTGTGCTTACTTGTGGTCTGAGTCTATTTATTTTCTCTGTGCCTATTTGTGGCCAGAGTCTATTTATTTTCTCTGTGCCTATTTGTGGTCAGAGTCTATTTATTTTCTCTGTGCCTAATTGTGGACACAGTTAATTTTTTTTCGCTGTGCCTAAGTGTTGTCAGAGTCTATTAACTTTCTCTGTGCCTAATTGTGGTCAGAGTCCAATTATTTTCTCTGTGCCTATTTGTGGTCAGAGTCTATTTATTTTCTCTGTGACTATTTGTGGTCAGAGTCTATTTATTTTCTCTGTGCCTATTTGTGGTCAGAGTCTATTTATTTTCTCTGTGCCTAATTGTGGACACAGTTAATTTTTTTTCGCTGTGCCTAAGTGTTGTCAGAGTCTATTAACTTTCTCTGTGCCTAATTGTGGTCAGAGTCCAATTATTTTCTCTGTGCCTATTTGTGGTCAGAGTCTATTTATTTTTTCTGTGCCTAATTGTTGTCAGAATCTATTAATTTTCTCTGTGATCAATTGTGGTAAGATTATTTATTTTCTCTGTGCCTAATTGTGGTCAGAGTCTATTTATTTTCTTTGTGCCTAATTATGGTCAGAGTTTATTGACTTTCTCTGTGTCTAATTGTGGTCAATGTCTAATTATTTATTTGTGCTTACTTGTGGTCTGAGTCTATTTATTTTCTCTGTGTCTATTTGTGGTCAGAGTCTATTTATTTTCTCTGTGCCTATTTGTGGTCAGAGTCTATTTATTTTCTCTGTGCCTAATTGTGGACACAGTTAATTTTTTTTCGCTGTGCCTAAGTGTTGTCAGAGTCTATTAACTTTCTCTGTGCCTAATTGTGGTCAGAGTCCAATTATTTTCTCTGTGCCTATTTGTGGTCAGAGTCTATTTATTTTCTCTGTGCCTATTTGTGGTCAGAGTCTATTTATTTTCTCTGTGCCTATTTGTGGTCAGAGTCTATTTATTTTCTCTGTGCCTATTTGTGGTCAGAGTCTATTTATTTTTTTCTGTGCCTAATTGTTGTCAGAATCTATTAATTTTCTCTGTGATCAATTGTGGTAAGATTATTTATTTTCTCTGTGCCTATTTGTGGTCAGAGTCTATTTACTATATCTGTGCCTGATTATGGTCAGAGTCTATTTATTTTCTCTGTGCCTAATTGTGGACACAGTTAATTTTTTTTCGCTGTGCCTAAGTGTTGTCAGAGTCTATTAACTTTCTCTGTGCCTAATTGTGGTCAGAGTCCGTTTATTTTCTCTGTTCCTAATTGTGGTCAGAGTCCATTTATTTTCTCTGTGCCTATTTGTGGTCAGAGTCTATTTTTTTCTCTGTGCCTAATTGTGGTCAGAGTCTATTTATTTTCTCTGTGGCTATTTGTGGTCAGAGTGTATTTATTTTCTCTGTGCCTAATTGTGGACACAGTTAATTTTTTTTCGCTGTGCCTAAGTGTTGTCAGAGTCTATTAACTTTCTCTGTGCCTAATTGTTGTCAGAGTCCAATTATTTTCACTGTGCCTATTTGTGGTCAGAGTCTATTTATTTTTTCCCTAATTGTTGTCAGAATCTATTAATTTTCTCTGTGATCAATTGTGGTAAGATTATTTATTTTCTCTGTGCCTATTTCTGGTCAGAGTCTATTTACTATATCTGTGCCTGATTGTGGTCAGAGTACATTTATTTTCCCTGTGCCTAATTGTGTTCAGAGTCCGTTTATTTTCTCTGTGCCTATTTGTGGTCAGAGTCTATTTACTATATCTGTGCCTAATTATGGTCAGAGTCTATTTATTTTCTCTGTGCCTAATTGTGGACACAGTTAATTTTTTTTCGCTGTGCCTAAGTGTTGTCAGAGTCTATTAACTTTCTCTGTGCCTAATTGTGGTCAGAGTCCGTTTATTTTCTCTGTTCCTAATTGTGGTCAGAGTCCATTTATTTTCTCTGTGCCTATTTGTGGTCAGAGTCTATTTTTTTCTCTGTGCCTAATTGTGGTCAGAGTCTATTTATTTTCTCTGTGGCTATTTGTGGTCAGAGTGTATTTATTTTCTCTGTGCCTAATTGTGGACACAGTTATTTTTTTTTCGCTGTGCCTAAGTGTTGTCAGAGTCTATTAACTTTCTCTGTGCCTAATTGTTGTCAGAGTCCAATTATTTTCTCTGTGCCTATTTGTGGTCAGAGTCTATTTATTTTTTCTGTGCCTAATTGTTGTCAGAATCTATTAATTTTCTCTGTGATCAATTGTGGTAAGATTATTTATTTTCTCTGTGCCTAATTGTGGTCAGAGTCTATTTATTTTCTTTGTGCCTAATTATGGTCATAGTTTATTGACTTTCTCTGTGTCTAATTGTGGTCAATGTCTAATTATTTATTTGTGCTTACTTGTGGTCTGAGTCTATTTATTTTCTCTGTGCCTATTTGTGGTCAGAGTCTATTTATTTTCTCTGTGCCTATTTGTGGTCAGAGTGTATTTATTTTCTCTGTGCCTAATTGTGGACACAGTTATTTTTTTTTCGCTGTGCCTAAGTGTTGTCAGAGTCTATTAACTTTCTCTGTGCCTAATTGTTGTCAGAGTCCAATTATTTTCACTGTGCCTATTTGTGGTCAGAGTCTATTTATTTTTTCCCTAATTGTTGTCAGAATCTATTAATTTTCTCTGTGATCAATTGTGGTAAGATTATTTATTTTCTCTGTGCCTATTTGTGGTCAGAGTCTATTTACTATATCTGTGCCTGATTGTGGTCAGAGTACATTTATTTTCCCTGTGCCTAATTGTGTTCAGAGTCCGTTTATTTTCTCTGTGCCTATTTGTGGTCAGAGTCTATTTACTATATCTGTGCCTGATTATGGTCAGAGTCTATTTATTTTCTCTGTGCCTAATTGTGGACACAGTTATTTTTTTTTCGCTGTGCCTAAGTGTTGTCAGAGTCTATTAACTTTCTCTGTGCCTAATTGTGGTCAGAGTCCGTTTATTTTCTCTGTTCCTAATTGTGGTCAGAGTCCATTTATTTTCTCTGTGCCTATTTGTGGTCAGAGTCTATTTTTTTCTCTGTGCCTAATTGTGGTCAGAGTCTATTTATTTTCTCTGTGGCTATTTGTGGTCAGAGTGTATTTATTTTCTCTGTGCCTAATTGTGGACACAGTTAATTTTTTTTCGCTGTGCCTAAGTGTTGTCAGAGTCTATTAACTTTCTCTGTGCCTAATTGTGGTCAGAGTCCAATTATTTTCTCTGTGCCTATTTGTGGTCAGAGTCTATTTATTTTTTCTGTGCCTAATTGTTGTCAGAATCTATTAATTTTCTCTGTGATCAATTGTGGTAAGATTATTTATTTTCTCTGTGCCTAATTGTGGTCAGAGTCTATTAACTTTCTCTGTGCCTAATTGTGGTCAGAGTCCAATTATTTTCTCTGTGCCTATTTGTGGTCAGAGTCTATTTATTTTCTCTGTGACTATTTGTGGTCAGAGTCTATTTATTTTCTCTGTGCCTATTTGTGGTCAGAGTCTATTTATTTTCTCTGTGCCTAATTGTGGACACAGTTAATTTTTTTTCGCTGTGCCTAAGTGTTGTCAGAGTCTATTAACTTTCTCTGTGCCTAATTGTGGTCAGAGTCCAATTATTTTCTCTGTGCCTATTTGTGGTCAGAGTCTATTTATTTTTTCTGTGCCTAATTGTTGTCAGAATCTATTAATTTTCTCTGTGATCAATTGTGGTAAGATTATTTATTTTCTCTGTGCCTAATTGTGGTCAGAGTCTATTTATTTTCTTTGTGCCTAATTATGGTCAGAGTTTATTGACTTTCTCTGTGTCTAATTGTGGTCAATGTCTAATTATTTATTTGTGCTTACTTGTGGTCTGAGTCTATTTATTTTCTCTGTGTCTATTTGTGGTCAGAGTCTATTTATTTTCTCTGTGCCTATTTGTGGTCAGAGTCTATTTATTTTCTCTGTGCCTAATTGTGGACACAGTTAATTTTTTTTCGCTGTGCCTAAGTGTTGTCAGAGTCTATTAACTTTCTCTGTGCCTAAGTGTTGTCAGAGTCTATTAACTTTCTCTGTGCCTAATTGTGGTCAGAGTCCAATTATTTTCTCTGTGCCTATTTGTGGTCAGAGTCTATTTATTTTCTCTGTGACTATTTGTGGTCAGAGTCTATTTATTTTCTCTGTGCCTATTTGTGGTCAGAGTCTATTTATTTTCTCTGTGCCTAATTGTGGACACAGTTAATTTTTTTTCGCTGTGCCTAAGTGTTGTCAGAGTCTATTAACTTTCTCTGTGCCTAATTGTGGTCAGAGTCCAATTATTTTCTCTGTGCCTATTTGTGGTCAGAGTCTATTTATTTTTTCTGTGCCTAATTGTTGTCAGAATCTATTAATTTTCTCTGTGATCAATTGTGGTAAGATTATTTATTTTCTCTGTGCCTAATTGTGGTCAGAGTCTATTTATTTTCTTTGTGCCTAATTATGGTCAGAGTTTATTGACTTTCTCTGTGTCTAATTGTGGTCAATGTCTAATTATTTATTTGTGCTTACTTGTGGTCTGAGTCTATTTATTTTCTCTGTGTCTATTTGTGGTCAGAGTCTATTTATTTTCTCTGTGCCTATTTGTGGTCAGAGTCTATTTATTTTCTCTGTGCCTAATTGTGGACACAGTTAATTTTTTTTCGCTGTGCCTAAGTGTTGTCAGAGTCTATTAACTTTCTCTGTGCCTAATTGTGGTCAGAGTCCAATTATTTTCTCTGTGCCTATTTGTGGTCAGAGTCTATTTATTTTCTCTGTGCCTATTTGTGGTCAGAGTCTATTTATTTTCTCTGTGCCTATTTGTGGTCAGAGTCTATTTATTTTCTCTGTGCCTATTTGTGGTCAGAGTCTATTTATTTTTTTCTGTGCCTAATTGTTGTCAGAATCTATTAATTTTCTCTGTGATCAATTGTGGTAAGATTATTTATTTTCTCTGTGCCTATTTGTGGTCAGAGTCTATTTACTATATCTGTGCCTGATTATGGTCAGAGTCTATTTATTTTCTCTGTGCCTAATTGTGGACACAGTTAATTTTTTTTCGCTGTGCCTAAGTGTTGTCAGAGTCTATTAACTTTCTCTGTGCCTAATTGTGGTCAGAGTCCGTTTATTTTCTCTGTTCCTAATTGTGGTCAGAGTCCATTTATTTTCTCTGTGCCTATTTGTGGTCAGAGTCTATTTTTTTCTCTGTGCCTAATTGTGGTCAGAGTCTATTTATTTTCTCTGTGCCTAATTGTGGTCAGAGTCAATTTATTTTCTCTGTGCCTAAATATTTTCAGAGTCTATTTTCTCTGAGCCTAATTGTGGTCATAGTCTATTCACTTATTCTGTGCCTGATTGTGGTCAGAGTACATTTATTTTCCCTGTGCCTAATTGTGGTCAGAGTTTATTTCTTATCTCTGTGCCTAAATGTTGCCAGAATCTATTAATTTTCCCTGTGGTTATTTGAGGTCAGACTATTTATTTTCTCTGAGCCTAAATGTTGTCAGAATATGTTAATTTTCTCTTTGATTATTTGAGGTCAGTCTTTATTTTCTCTGTTCCTAATTGTGGTCAGAATCTATTAATTTTCTCTGTGATTTACTGAGGTCAGTGCATTTATTTTCTCTGTGCCTAATCGTGGTCAGAATCTATTTATTTTCTCTGTGCCTAATTGTGGTCAGATAATTAATTTTCTCTGTGCCTAATTGTGCTCAGAGTCAATGTATTTAGTCTGTGCCTAAATATTTTCAGAGTCTATTTTCTCTGCCTAATTGTGGTCATAGTCTATTTATTTTCTCTGTGCCTAATTGTGGTCAGAGAACATGTCTTTTCCTGGTGCCTAATTGTGGTCATAGAACATTTTCTTTTTCTGTGCCTATTTGTGGTCAGAGTCTATTTACTATATCTGTGCCTGATTGTGGTCAGAGTACATTTATTTTCCCTGTGCCTAATTGTGGTCAGAGTCTATTTATTATCTCTGTGCCTAATTGTTGTCAGAATCAATCAATTTTCTCTGTGATTAATTGGGGTCAGACTATTAATTTTCTCTGTGATTTACTGAGGTCAGAGCATTTATTTTCTCTGTGCCTAATCGTGGTCAGAATCTATTTATTTTCTCTGTGCCTAATTGTGGTCAGATAATTAATTTTCTCTGTTCCTAAATGTGCTCAGAGTCAACTTATTTTCTCTGTGCCTAAATATTTTCAGAGTCTATTTTCTCTGTGCCTAATTGTGGTATGAGTTTATATACTTTCTCTGTGCCTAATTGTGGTCAGAGAACATGTATTTTCTCTGTGCCAAATTGTGTTATGAGTCTATTTACTTTCTCTGTGCCTAATTGTGGTCAGAGAACATGTATTTTCCTTGTGCCTAATTGTGGTCATAGAAAATGTACTTTTTCTGTGCCTATTTGTGGTCAGAGTCTATTTACTATATCTGTTCCTGATTGTGGTCAGAGTACATTTATTTTCCCTGTGCCTACTTGTGGTCAGAGTCTATTTATTATCTCAGTGCCTAATTGTTGACAGAATCAATACATTTTCTCTGTGATTAATTGGGGTCAGAGTCTATTACTTTCTCTGTGCCTAATTGTGCTCAGAGTCAATTTATTTTCTCTGTGCCTAAATATGGTCAGAGTCTATTTTCTCTGTGCCTAATTGTGGTCATAGTCTATTTATTTTCTCTGAGCCTAAATGTTGTCAGAATATATTAATTTTCTCTTTGATTATTTGAGGTCAGACTATTTATTTTCTCTGTTCCTAAATGTGGTCAGAGTCTATTAATTTTCTCTGTGCCTAATTGTGGTCAGAGTCTATTAATTGTCTCTGTGATTAACTGAGGTCAGGGCATTTATTTTCTCTGTGCCTATTTGTGGACACAGTTCATTTATTTTCGCTGTGCCTAAGTCTTGTCAGAGTCTATTCACTTTCTCTGTGCCTAATTGTGGTCAGAGAACATGTATTTTCTCTGTGCCTAATTGTGGTCAGAGTCCTATTATTTTCTCTGTGCCTATTTGTGGTCAGAGTCTATTTATTTTTTCTGTGCCTAATTGTTGTCAGAATCTATTAATTTTCTCTTTGATCAATTGTGGTAAGATTATTTATTTTCTCTGTGCCTATTTGTGGTCAGAGTCTATTTACTATATCTGTGCCTGATTGTGGTCAGAGTACATTTATTTTCCCTGTGCCTAATTGTGTTCAGTGTCCGTTAATTTTCTCTGTGCCTATTTGTGGTCAGAGTCTATTTTTTTCTCTGTGCCTAATTGTGGCCAGAGTCTATTCATTTTCTCTGTGCCTAATTGTGGTCAGAGTCCATTTATTTTATCTGTGTCTAATTGTGGTCAATGTCTAATTATATTCTTTGTGCTTACTTGTGGTCAGAGCCTATTTTTTTCCCTTTGTGCCTAATTATGTTCAGTCCAATGTGTTTTTTTCTGTGCCTAATCGTGGTTAAAGTATATTTATTTTCTCTGAGATAGAGAAAATAAATTGACTCTGACCACAATTAGGCACAAAGAAAATAAATAGACTCTGACCACGAATAGGCACAGAATAAACATATTGGACTGAACATAACTAGGCACATAGAAAATAAATAGACGCAAGTAAGCACAAATAATATAATTAGACATTGACCACAATTAGACACAGAGAAAGTCAATAAACTCTGACCACAATCATGTAGAAAATGAATAGATTCTGACAACAATTAGGCACAGAAAAAATAAATTAACTCTGACCACAATTAGGCACAGAAAAAGTAAATAGACTCTGACCACAATTAGACAAAGAGAAAATAAATAGACTCTGACCACTATTAGACACACAAAAAAACATATTGGACTGAACATAATTAAGCACAGAGACAAAAAATAGACTCTGACCACAAGTAAGCACAAATAATATAATTAGACATTGACCAAGATTAGATACAGAGAAAGTCAATAAACTCTGACCACAATTAGGCACAAAGAAAATAAATAGACTCTGACCACAATCAGGCAGAGAGTCAATAAATAGACTCTGACCACAAATAGAGTCTATTTTGTTTCTCTGTGCCTAATTGTGGTCAGAGTTTATTGACTTTCTCTGTGTCTAATTGTGGTCAATGTCTAATTATTTATTTGTGCTTACTTGTGGTCTGAGTCTATTTATTTTCTCTGTGCCTATTTGTGGTCAGAGTCTATTTATTTTCTTTGTGCCTAATTATGGTCAGAGTTTATTGACTTTCTCTGTGTCTAATTGTGGTCAATGTCTAATTATTTCTTTGTGCTTACTTGTGGTCTGAGTCTATTTATTTTCTCTGTGCCTATTTGTGGCCAGAGTCTATTTATTTTCTCTGTGCCTATTTGTGGTCAGAGTCTATTTATTTTCTCTGTGCCTAATTGTGGACACAGTTAATTTTTTTTCGCTGTGCCTAAGTGTTGTCAGAGTCTATTAACTTTCTCTGTGCCTAATTGTGGTCAGAGTCCAATTATTTTCTCTGTGCCTATTTGTGGTCAGAGTCTATTTATTTTCTCTGTGACTATTTGTGGTCAGAGTCTATTTATTTTCTCTGTGCCTAATTGTGGTCAGAGTTTATTGACTTTCTCTGTGTCTAATTGTGGTCAATGTCTAATTATTTATTTGTGCTTACTTGTGGTCTGAGTCTATTTATTTTCTCTGTGCCTATTTGTGGTCAGAGTCTATTTATTTTCTTTGTGCCTAATTATGGTCAGAGTTTATTGACTTTCTCTGTGTCTAATTGTGGTCAATGTCTAATTATTTCTTTGTGCTTACTTGTGGTCTGAGTCTATTTATTTTCTCTGTGCCTATTTGTGGCCAGAGTCTATTTATTTTCTCTGTGCCTATTTGTGGTCAGAGTCTATTTATTTTCTCTGTGCCTAATTGTGGACACAGTTAATTTTTTTTCGCTGTGCCTAAGTGTTGTCAGAGTCTATTAACTTTCTCTGTGCCTAATTGTGGTCAGAGTCCAATTATTTTCTCTGTGCCTATTTGTGGTCAGAGTCTATTTATTTTCTCTGTGACTATTTGTGGTCAGAGTCTATTTATTTTCTCTGTGCCTATTTGTGGTCAGAGTCTATTTATTTTCTCTGTGCCTAATTGTGGACACAGTTAATTTTTTTTCGCTGTGCCTAAGTGTTGTCAGAGTCTATTAACTTTCTCTGTGCCTAATTGTGGTCAGAGTCCAATTATTTTCTCTGTGCCTATTTGTGGTCAGAGTCTATTTATTTTTTCTGTGCCTAATTGTTGTCAGAATCTATTAATTTTCTCTGTGATCAATTGTGGTAAGATTATTTATTTTCTCTGTGCCTAATTGTGGTCAGAGTCTATTTATTTTCTTTGTGCCTAATTATGGTCAGAGTTTATTGACTTTCTCTGTGTCTAATTGTGGTCAATGTCTAATTATTTATTTGTGCTTACTTGTGGTCTGAGTCTATTTATTTTCTCTGTGTCTATTTGTGGTCAGAGTCTATTTATTTTCTCTGTGCCTATTTGTGGTCAGAGTCTATTTATTTTCTCTGTGCCTAATTGTGGACACAGTTAATTTTTTTTCGCTGTGCCTAAGTGTTGTCAGAGTCTATTAACTTTCTCTGTGCCTAATTGTGGTCAGAGTCCAATTATTTTCTCTGTGCCTATTTGTGGTCAGAGTCTATTTATTTTCTCTGTGCCTATTTGTGGTCAGAGTCTATTTATTTTCTCTGTGCCTATTTGTGGTCAGAGTCTATTTATTTTCTCTGTGCCTATTTGTGGTCAGAGTCTATTTATTTTTTTCTGTGCCTAATTGTTGTCAGAATCTATTAATTTTCTCTGTGATCAATTGTGGTAAGATTATTTATTTTCTCTGTGCCTATTTGTGGTCAGAGTCTATTTACTATATCTGTGCCTGATTATGGTCAGAGTCTATTTATTTTCTCTGTGCCTAATTGTGGACACAGTTAATTTTTTTTCGCTGTGCCTAAGTGTTGTCAGAGTCTATTAACTTTCTCTGTGCCTAATTGTGGTCAGAGTCCGTTTATTTTCTCTGTTCCTAATTGTGGTCAGAGTCCATTTATTTTCTCTGTGCCTATTTGTGGTCAGAGTCTATTTTTTTCTCTGTGCCTAATTGTGGTCAGAGTCTATTTATTTTCTCTGTGGCTATTTGTGGTCAGAGTGTATTTATTTTCTCTGTGCCTAATTGTGGACACAGTTAATTTTTTTTCGCTGTGCCTAAGTGTTGTCAGAGTCTATTAACTTTCTCTGTGCCTAATTGTTGTCAGAGTCCAATTATTTTCACTGTGCCTATTTGTGGTCAGAGTCTATTTATTTTTTCCCTAATTGTTGTCAGAATCTATTAATTTTCTCTGTGATCAATTGTGGTAAGATTATTTATTTTCTCTGTGCCTATTTCTGGTCAGAGTCTATTTACTATATCTGTGCCTGATTGTGGTCAGAGTACATTTATTTTCCCTGTGCCTAATTGTGTTCAGAGTCCGTTTATTTTCTCTGTGCCTATTTGTGGTCAGAGTCTATTTACTATATCTGTGCCTAATTATGGTCAGAGTCTATTTATTTTCTCTGTGCCTAATTGTGGACACAGTTAATTTTTTTTCGCTGTGCCTAAGTGTTGTCAGAGTCTATTAACTTTCTCTGTGCCTAATTGTGGTCAGAGTCCGTTTATTTTCTCTGTTCCTAATTGTGGTCAGAGTCCATTTATTTTCTCTGTGCCTATTTGTGGTCAGAGTCTATTTTTTTCTCTGTGCCTAATTGTGGTCAGAGTCTATTTATTTTCTCTGTGGCTATTTGTGGTCAGAGTGTATTTATTTTCTCTGTGCCTAATTGTGGACACAGTTATTTTTTTTTCGCTGTGCCTAAGTGTTGTCAGAGTCTATTAACTTTCTCTGTGCCTAATTGTTGTCAGAGTCCAATTATTTTCTCTGTGCCTATTTGTGGTCAGAGTCTATTTATTTTTTCTGTGCCTAATTGTTGTCAGAATCTATTAATTTTCTCTGTGATCAATTGTGGTAAGATTATTTATTTTCTCTGTGCCTAATTGTGGTCAGAGTCTATTTATTTTCTTTGTGCCTAATTATGGTCATAGTTTATTGACTTTCTCTGTGTCTAATTGTGGTCAATGTCTAATTATTTATTTGTGCTTACTTGTGGTCTGAGTCTATTTATTTTCTCTGTGCCTATTTGTGGTCAGAGTCTATTTATTTTCTCTGTGCCTATTTGTGGTCAGAGTGTATTTATTTTCTCTGTGCCTAATTGTGGACACAGTTATTTTTTTTTCGCTGTGCCTAAGTGTTGTCAGAGTCTATTAACTTTCTCTGTGCCTAATTGTTGTCAGAGTCCAATTATTTTCACTGTGCCTATTTGTGGTCAGAGTCTATTTATTTTTTCCCTAATTGTTGTCAGAATCTATTAATTTTCTCTGTGATCAATTGTGGTAAGATTATTTATTTTCTCTGTGCCTATTTGTGGTCAGAGTCTATTTACTATATCTGTGCCTGATTGTGGTCAGAGTACATTTATTTTCCCTGTGCCTAATTGTGTTCAGAGTCCGTTTATTTTCTCTGTGCCTATTTGTGGTCAGAGTCTATTTACTATATCTGTGCCTGATTATGGTCAGAGTCTATTTATTTTCTCTGTGCCTAATTGTGGACACAGTTATTTTTTTTTCGCTGTGCCTAAGTGTTGTCAGAGTCTATTAACTTTCTCTGTGCCTAATTGTGGTCAGAGTCCGTTTATTTTCTCTGTTCCTAATTGTGGTCAGAGTCCATTTATTTTCTCTGTGCCTATTTGTGGTCAGAGTCTATTTTTTTCTCTGTGCCTAATTGTGGTCAGAGTCTATTTATTTTCTCTGTGGCTATTTGTGGTCAGAGTGTATTTATTTTCTCTGTGCCTAATTGTGGACACAGTTATTTTTTTTTCGCTGTGCCTAAGTGTTGTCAGAGTCTATTAACTTTCTCTGTGCCTAATTGTTGTCAGAGTCCAATTATTTTCTCTGTGCCTATTTGTGGTCAGAGTCTATTTATTTTTTCTGTGCCTAATTGTTGTCAGAATCTATTAATTTTCTCTGTGATCAATTGTGGTAAGATTATTTATTTTCTCTGTGCCTAATTGTGGTCAGAGTCTATTTATTTTCTTTGTGCCTAATTATGGTCAGAGTTTATTGACTTTCTCTGTGTCTAATTGTGGTCAATGTCTAATTATTTATTTGTGCTTACTTGTGGTCTGAGTCTATTTATTTTCTCTGTGCCTATTTGTGGTCAGAGTCTATTTATTTTCTCTGTGCCTATTTGTGGTCAGAGTCTATTTATTTTCTCTGTGCCTAATTGTGGACACAGTTAATTTTTTTTCGCTGTGCCTAAGTGTTGTCAGAGTCTATTAACTTTCTCTGTGCCTAATTGTGGTCAGAGTCCAATTATTTTCTCTGTGCCTATTTGTGGTCAGAGTCTATTTATTTTCTCTGTGCCTATTTGTGGTCAGAGTCTATTTATTTTCTCTGTGCCTATTTGTGGTCAGAGTCTATTTATTTTCTCTGTGCCTATTTGTGGTCAGAGTCTATTTATTTTTTCTGTGCCTAATTGTTGTCAGAATCTATTAATTTTCTCTGTGATCAATTGTGGTAAGATTATTTATTTTCTCTGTGCCTATTTGTGGTCAGAGTCTATTTACTATATCTGTGCCTGATTATGGTCAGAGTCTATTTATTTTCTCTGTGCCTAATTGTGGACACAGTTAATTTTTTTTCGCTGTGCCTAAGTGTTGTCAGAGTCTATTAACTTTCTCTGTGCCTAATTGTGGTCAGAGTCCGTTTATTTTCTCTGTTCCTAATTGTGGTCACAGTCCATTTATTTTCTCTGTGCCTATTTGTGGTCAGAGTCTATTTTTTTCTCTGTGCCTAATTGTGGTCAGAGTCTATTTATTTTCTCTGTGGCTATTTGTGGTCAGAGTGTATTTATTTTCTCTGTGCCTAATTGTGGACACAGTTAATTTTTTTTCGCTGTGCCTAAGTGTTGTCAGAGTCTATTAACTTTCTCTGTGCCTAATTGTTGTCAGAGTCCAATTATTTTCACTGTGCCTATTTGTGGTCAGAGTCTATTTATTTTTTCCCTAATTGTTGTCAGAATCTATTAATTTTCTCTGTGATCAATTGTGGTAAGATTATTTATTTTCTCTGTGCCTATTTCTGGTCAGAGTCTATTTACTATATCTGTGCCTGATTGTGGTCAGAGTACATTTATTTTCCCTGTGCCTAATTGTGTTCAGAGTCCGTTTATTTTCTCTGTGCCTATTTGTGGTCAGAGTCTATTTACTATATCTGTGCCTAATTATGGTCAGAGTCTATTTATTTTCTCTGTGCCTAATTGTGGACACAGTTAATTTTTTTTCGCTGTGCCTAAGTGTTGTCAGAGTCTATTAACTTTCTCTGTGCCTAATTGTGGTCAGAGTCCGTTTATTTTCTCTGTTCCTAATTGTGGTCAGAGTCCATTTATTTTCTCTGTGCCTATTTGTGGTCAGAGTCTATTTTTTTCTCTGTGCCTAATTGTGGTCAGAGTCTATTTATTTTCTCTGTGGCTATTTGTGGTCAGAGTGTATTTATTTTCTCTGTGCCTAATTGTGGACACAGTTATTTTTTTTTCGCTGTGCCTAAGTGTTGTCAGAGTCTATTAACTTTCTCTGTGCCTAATTGTTGTCAGAGTCCAATTATTTTCTCTGTGCCTATTTGTGGTCAGAGTCTATTTATTTTTTCTGTGCCTAATTGTTGTCAGAATCTATTAATTTTCTCTGTGATCAATTGTGGTAAGATTATTTATTTTCTCTGTGCCTAATTGTGGTCAGAGTCTATTTATTTTCTTTGTGCCTAATTATGGTCATAGTTTATTGACTTTCTCTGTGTCTAATTGTGGTCAATGTCTAATTATTTATTTGTGCTTACTTGTGGTCTGAGTCTATTTATTTTCTCTGTGCCTATTTGTGGTCAGAGTCTATTTATTTTCTCTGTGCCTATTTGTGGTCAGAGTGTATTTATTTTCTCTGTGCCTAATTGTGGACACAGTTATTTTTTTTTCGCTGTGCCTAAGTGTTGTCAGAGTCTATTAACTTTCTCTGTGCCTAATTGTTGTCAGAGTCCAATTATTTTCACTGTGCCTATTTGTGGTCAGAGTCTATTTATTTTTTCCCTAATTGTTGTCAGAATCTATTAATTTTCTCTGTGATCAATTGTGGTAAGATTATTTATTTTCTCTGTGCCTATTTGTGGTCAGAGTCTATTTACTATATCTGTGCCTGATTGTGGTCAGAGTACATTTATTTTCCCTGTGCCTAATTGTGTTCAGAGTCCGTTTATTTTCTCTGTGCCTATTTGTGGTCAGAGTCTATTTACTATATCTGTGCCTGATTATGGTCAGAGTCTATTTATTTTCTCTGTGCCTAATTGTGGACACAGTTAATTTTTTTTCGCTGTGCCTAAGTGTTGTCAGAGTCTATTAACTTTCTCTGTGCCTAATTGTGGTCAGAGTCCGTTTATTTTCTCTGTTCCTAATTGTGGTCAGAGTCCATTTATTTTCTCTGTGCCTATTTGTGGTCAGAGTCTATTTTTTTCTCTGTGCCTAATTGTGGTCAGAGTCTATTTATTTTCTCTGTGGCTATTTGTGGTCAGAGTGTATTTATTTTCTCTGTGCCTAATTGTGGACACAGTTATTTTTTTTTCGCTGTGCCTAAGTGTTGTCAGAGTCTATTAACTTTCTCTGTGCCTAATTGTTGTCAGAGTCCAATTATTTTCTCTGTGCCTATTTGTGGTCAGAGTCTATTTATTTTTTCTGTGCCTAATTGTTGTCAGAATCTATTAATTTTCTCTGTGATCAATTGTGGTAAGATTATTTATTTTCTCTGTGCCTAATTGTGGTCAGAGTCTATTTATTTTCTTTGTGCCTAATTATGGTCAGAGTTTATTGACTTTCTCTGTGTCTAATTGTGGTCAATGTCTAATTATTTATTTGTGCTTACTTGTGGTCTGAGTCTATTTATTTTCTCTGTGCCTATTTGTGGTCAGAGTCTATTTATTTTCTCTGTGCCTATTTGTGGTCAGAGTCTATTTATTTTCTCTGTGCCTAATTGTGGACACAGTTAATTTTTTTTCGCTGTGCCTAAGTGTTGTCAGAGTCTATTAACTTTCTCTGTGCCTAATTGTGGTCAGAGTCCAATTATTTTCTCTGTGCCTATTTGTGGTCAGAGTCTATTTATTTTCTCTGTGCCTATTTGTGGTCAGAGTCTATTTATTTTCTCTGTGCCTATTTGTGGTCAGAGTCTATTTATTTTCTCTGTGCCTATTTGTGGTCAGAGTCTATTTATTTTTTCTGTGCCTAATTGTTGTCAGAATCTATTAATTTTCTCTGTGATCAATTGTGGTAAGATTATTTATTTTCTCTGTGCCTATTTGTGGTCAGAGTCTATTTACTATATCTGTGCCTGATTATGGTCAGAGTCTATTTATTTTCTCTGTGCCTAATTGTGGACACAGTTAATTTTTTTTCGCTGTGCCTAAGTGTTGTCAGAGTCTATTAACTTTCTCTGTGCCTAATTGTGGTCAGAGTCCGTTTATTTTCTCTGTTCCTAATTGTGGTCACAGTCCATTTATTTTCTCTGTGCCTATTTGTGGTCAGAGTCTATTTTTTTCTCTGTGCCTAATTGTGGTCAGAGTCTATTTATTTTCTCTGTGGCTATTTGTGGTCAGAGTGTATTTATTTTCTCTGTGCCTAATTGTGGACACAGTTATTTTTTTTTCGCTGTGCCTAAGTGTTGTCAGAGTCTATTAATTTTCTCTGTGCCTAATTGTTGTCAGAGTCCAATTATTTTCACTGTGCCTATTAGTGGTCAGAGTCTATTTATTTTTTCCCTAATTGTTGTCAGAATCTATTAATTTTCTCTGTGATCAATTGTGGTAAGATTATTTATTTTCTCTGTGCCTATTTCTGGTCAGAGTCTATTTACTATATCTGTGCCTGATTGTGGTCAGAGTACATTTATTTTCCCTGTGCCTAATTGTGTTCAGAGTCCGTTTATTTTCTCTGTGCCTATTTGTGGTCAGAGTCTATTTACTATATCTGTGCCTGATTGTGGTCAGAGTACATTTATTTTCTCTGTGCCTAATTGTGTTCAGAGTCCGTTTATTTTCTCTGTGCCTATTTGTGGTCAGAGTCTATTTTTTTATCTCTGTGCCTAATTGTGGTCAGAGTCTATTTATTATCTCTGTGCCTAATTGGGTTCAGAGTCCATTTATTTTCTCTGTGCCTATTTGTGGTCGGAGCCTATTTTTTTCCCCTCTGTGCCTAATTATGTTCAGTCCAATGTGTTTTTTCTGTGCCTAATCGTGGTCAAATTATATTTCTTTTCTATGTACCTATTTCTGATCAGAGTCTATTTTTTTGTGTGCCTAATTGTTGTCAGAATCAATTCATTTGCTCTGATCAATTGTGGTCAGAGTATGTATTATCTCTGTGCCTATTTGTGTTCAGAGTCTTTTTATTTTTTCTGTGCCAAAATGTGGTCAGAGTCCATGTATTTTCTCTGTGCCTAATTGTGGTCAGAGACTTTTTTTTTCTCTGTGATTGATTGTGGTCAGAGTTTATTTACTTTCTCTGTGTTTAATTGTGATCAATGTCTAATTATATTATTTGTGCTTACTTGTGGTCAGAGCATATTTATTTTCTCTGTGCCTAATTATGTTCAGTCCAATGTGTTTGTCCTGTGCCTAATCATGGTCAAAGTATATTTACTTTATCTGTGCCTAATTGTGGTCAGAGTCTATTAATTCTCTCTGTGCCTAATTGTGGCCAGAGTCTATTCATTTTCTCTATGCCTAATTGTGGTCAGAGTCCATTTATTTTCTCTGTGCCTAATTGTGGTCAGTCTATTTATTTCTTTGTGCCTAATTGTGGTCAGAGTTTATTGACTTTCTCTGTGTCTAATTGTGGTCAACGTCTAATTATATTATTTGTGCTTACTTGTGGTCAGAGCCTATTTTTTTCCCTCTGTGCCTAATTATGTTCAGTCCAATGTGTTTTTTTCTGTGCCTAATCGTGGTTAAAGTATATTTATTTTCTCTGAGATAGAGAAAATAAATTGACTCTGACCACAATTAGGCACAAAGAAAATAAATAGACTCTGACCACGAATAGGCACAGAATAAACATATTGGACTGAACATAACTAGGCACATAGAAAATAAATAGACGCAAGTAAGCACAAATAATATAATTAGACATTGACCACAATTAGACACAGAGAAAGTCAATAAACCTTGACCACAAATAGGCACAAAGAAAATGAATAGACTCTGACCACAATCAGGCAGAGAGAAAATAAATAGACTCTGACCACAAATAGGCAAAGATAAAGTAAATATACTTTGACCACAATTAGGCACAGATAAAACACATGGACTGCACACAATTAGACAAAGAGAAAGTAAATAAACTCTGACCACAAATAGGCACAGAGAAAATAAATAGACTCTGACCACAATTAGGAACAGAGAAAAGAAATAGACTCTGACCACAATTAGGCACAGATAAAATGTAAATATACTTTGACCATGATTAGGAACAGGAAAAAGACATTGGCCTGAACATAATTAGGCACAGATAAAATAAATATGCTCTGACCACAAGCAAGCACAAATAATATGATTAGACATTGACCACAATTAAACACAGAGAAAGTAAATAAACTCTGACCACAATTAGGCACAAAGAAAATAAATAGACTCTGACCATAATCAACAGAGAAAGTATCTGACCACAATTAGGCACACAGAAAATACATGGACTCTGACCACATTTTGGCACAGAAAAAATAAAAAGACTCTGACCACAATTAGGCAACAAATAATATAATTAGACATTGACCACAATTAGACACAGAGAAAGTCAATAAACTCTGACCACAATTAGGCACATAGAGAGAGAGTTTATTGACTTTCTCTGTGTTTAATTGTGGTCAACATCTAATTATATTCTTTGTGCTTACTTGTGGTCAGAGTCTATTTATTTTCTAAGTGATTAATTGTGGTCATAGTTTATTTATTTTTTCTGTGCCTAATTGTTGTCAGAATCTATTCATTTTCTATGTGATCAATTGTGGTCAGAGTCTATTTCTTTTCTCTGTTCCTAATTGTGGTCAGAGTCTATTTACTTTCTCTGTGCATAATTGTGGTCAACATCTAATTATATTCTTTGTGCTTACTTGTAGTCAGAGTCTATTTATTTTCTCTGTGCCTAATTGTGGTCAGAGTCTGACCCAAAACCCAGACTGTATTTGTCAGTCAAGTATGAGGAAGGCTTGTGTAATTCATCATCCTTGATCCCCTCCCTCCCTCCTGCCTATAGATTGAGACCAGCAACGGCGTTCTGCCTATTTCATTCTCTGGGTTCAAATCTTAATGGTGAACCCCCAGCCTATAAATTAGGGAAGCACTCTATTGCAAGAGCTGTGTCGGAGGGGAGAGGGCGATGTGGGACGGACGGTTGTGGGTGTGTGTGCTTGTTTGATTTATTCCAATTAATGATCATTATAAGGAATATGAAACTGGGATGGTGTCAACACTGATCCTCAGAAAAACACACTGTTTCAAATGCAGAAGCAGCACATTCACAAACACACACTCAAACACACACACAAACACACACTCAAACACACACTTAAGCACAGTTTTACACCTATACTGTATATACATAAAGAAAAACATTATGGTGAGCTTGAACTAACAATTTAAAACATTTCTGAGTCTGAGTCAATTCAATTCTGTTTTTTAAATGTCAGCATACAGCATAATTCCAGTTGTTTTCTCTAACTGGAGGCTGATAGAAGATGTTTTTGGTTTCTGTGGCGTACTGGACAGACAGAAAGACAGGAGTGTTTGCTGACAGTGGTTCTGTTCTTGGCAGACTAGGCATCGTCCGTCACATCCATGTCTCCTTTCTTTAGTCATTTCTCTTTCCAGAGAATGAAAATGGTGAATGCAAGTCAGCCCTTTCTCTGTGGGGGAGGGGAATAGAGGACAGGAGAGATGGAAGGAAAAAAGAGAGCGAGAAAGAGGAAGCAGGGGTGGAAGGAGGGATAAAAGGAGGGGGAGGGTGGGGGTGATGAGAGAGGGGAAGGGTTGTACCCCCCATCTCTTTGGCTGTGGATGAGTGTGTATGTGCGTGTGTGTTTTATTGTGTATGCCGGCAAGTGTCTTTCTGCGTGAATTAATTTGTACGTATCTGCGTGTGTGTGTGTGTGTGTGTGTGTGTGTGTGTGTGTGTGTGTGTGTGTGTGTGTGTGTGTGTGTGTGAATAAAGAACCCCAAGCTCATTCCGTCCTTCAGCGGTTTCATGAAAGGCATTTAGTCAGAGACCAACCTGTTTGTGTGGGTGTGATTAGAAATGTTAGAGGTCGAAAGAGCACAGCCAGTGAGATAGTGGATGTTTCTGGTTTGATGAAAGCATCGTAGCAGAGGTCTGGTGTCCGCTTTGCTGGGAGAAGGAATACCAACAAGCTATGAATTGGTGCTTCATTATGTCTTTAGTAAAGTCAAATATATCACATAAGCAGTGGCGGTTATTTCTCTATGCTGAAGGATCATGTTCAAGGTTTGCATATCTTTTAGTCCCAGAACATTAAACCCAGCTATTGATCATCATTTATACCCACAGTTCTGCAAATACACACAATTCTTATGTTAACCATAAAAAGCCATAATTTTGGTGGTGGAAGTATCTGAGGCCGAACTAGCAATTGCTAATGTATTCTAGATCTTAAAAGCCCGGATGGAACATTTTGGATCTGAAGAATGGCTCAGGAAAATAGATTTTTGTTTGCACTTCTATTTACAATGTGCAGGGATTCTATGTCTAAAATGTGCTGTATAAATAAAGCTTGATTTGATTTGGGATTCATTTGCACTGTACTCTAACACATTTCACGAAACGCCTTCACCCTACATCAGACACACATGCACACCCACACACAAACACATGCACATACAAACACAAACACACACAAACACGCAAAAACTCTCTGAAAGCTTCTGGGAAGAAATAATGATTTCTATTAGATTACTATTCTTAAAGTTGCACCAGAAAACACCAGAGGAAATAACCCTGAGCGGCTCCTATAATGTAATAACCTGCCAATTAGAACAGTTATGTTGCAATAAGAGGCCTTCTCCGTGCTGCAGAGGAGAACACAACATTACCGGGATTCCATTACATTAGGAGCCGGGTAATGTTGTGTTCTCCTCTGCAGCACAGAGAAGGCCTCTAATTGGCAGGTTATTACATTATAGGAGCCGGGTAATGTTGTGTTCTCCTCTGCAGCACAGAGAAGGCCTCTAATTGGCAGGTTATTACATTATAGGAGCCGGGTAATGCTGTGTTCTCCTCTGCAGCACAGAGAAGGCCTCTAATTGGCAGGTTAATGTAAGAACCTACAAATTAGAACAGTTATGTTGCACTAAGAGGCCTTCTCTGTGCTTCAGAGGAAAAACAACATTACACTGAGTTCTTAATGCCATCTTGCAAGAACACCTGCAGACACACACTCATGTTTATTCTTTCATAAACAAAATGTGGTGATGATGACTAGTCTAGAAGTGTCTGAGAGATAGAGAGAGACAGAGAGCGAGAGAGAGAGAGAGCGAGAGAGAGAGAGAGGGAGAGAGAGAATGAGAGAGAATGAGAGAGAAAGAGTGTGTGTGTGTGCCTAAGTGTGTGATGCTTGCGTGTGTGTGTGTGTGTGTGGTGTGTATTGCACTTCAAAGAAAGGTCAGGTTCAGACATAGAGGGCTAAAGGTTAGATCACTACTCCACACATAGAGAGCTGAAGGTTAGATCACTACTCCACACATAGAAAGCTGAAGGTTAGATAACTAATCCACATATAGAGAGCTAAAGGTTAGATCACTACTCCACACATAGAGAGCTGAATGTTAGATCACTACTCCACACAGAGAGCTGAAGATTAGATCACTACTCCACACATAGAGAGCTAAAGGTTAGATCACTACTCCACACATAGAGAGCTGAAGGTTAGATCACTACTCCACACAGAGAGCTGAAGGTTAGATTACTACTCCACACATAGAGAGCTAAAGGTTAGATCACTACTCCACACATAGAGGGCTAAAGGTTAGATCACTACTCCACACATAGAGAGCTGAAGGTTAGATCACTACTCCACACATAGAGAGCTGAAGGTTAGATCACTACTCCACACAGAGAGCTGAAGGTTAGATCACTACTCCACATATAGAGAGCTGAAGATTAGATCACTACTCCACACAGAGAGCTGAAGGTGAGATCACTACTCCACATATAGAGAGCTAAAGATTAGATCACTACTCCACACATAGAGAGCTGAAGGTTAGATCACAACTCCACATATAGAGAGCTAAAGGTTAGATCACTACTCCACACAAAGAGCTGAAGGTTATATCACTACTCCACACAGAGAGCTGAAGGTTAGATCACTACTCCACATATAGAGAGCTGAAGGTTAGATCACTACTCCACACAGAGAGCTGAAGGTTAAATCACTACTCCACATATAGAAAGCTAAAGATTAGATCACTACTCCACACATAGAGAGCTGAAGGTTAGATCACTACTCCACACAGAGAGCTGAAGGTTAGATCACTACTCCACATATAGAGAGCTAAGGGTTAGATCACTACTCCACACAGAGAGCTGAAGGTTAGATCACTACTCCACACATAGAGAGCTGAAGGTTAGATCACTACTCCACACGGAACACAGAGAGGGTTGGTCTCATCAAAGCCTTCCCTGGACTGAGACTAGCAGAGGTCACTAGACCTGTGACATATACATCCTTACCCATGCAAACACAGACACACACACACTGAAATCAAAAGTCTTATCGAAGAATCAATGACATTATAGGAAGAAGACTATAGCTCCTACTGAAGTACTGTGAAAACTCAAAAATATGTGAATTTCAAATAAATAATCAATAAAACAAGAGAAAATGATGAATAAAGTAGACAGGTCTTCTTGATGGAAATGAAAGCTGGGAGAACGAAAGTGTTGCCTGGATTTGGACATTTTGATGATGATTTTGGACATGCCTGTAAAATGCTTTCAGGAGAAAATGTGTTAAATAACATTAAAACGTTCTACATTAATCAGAGACAGTGGTGTTCAAGGTGGACTGCAATATGACACCATCATACACAACCAGACCAGGGTGTCACAATAATTTCAGGAAGGATTTCATGCAAATACTCTTATTATGAAATAATATTTTACGTTTACATGTTATATCTTTATAAAAGGCAATAGCTTACATCTTAACTTCTATAAAGAAGGATTGAATAGGAAAAGCAAATATGTAGCTACATGTGTATGAGATCATGTACAGGCCAAACAATGGAATCTTTCAAGATTTTGTTTCCTTTTGTTTTATGAGCCACTGTTACAAGCATCGCATGATGCTCCTGCTTCTATTGAAATACCAAACACAAATGCATGGCCTCCTATGTTATTTATTTAACTTCTCCAGCATGATCAATCATTTCATTTTTACTCTTGCATCTGTCCACTCCTATCAGAGTATGAAACGTCCTATTCCAAAAGCGCTGAAACAGCTAGTGTCTGGTCTTAAAACACGGTGAAGAATCATCTTTTCAGATGACTTACGTTCACTGCTGCTGTACGGACAGTGACAGGACGTTGTTATACGTTTTTGCTTACTCATCTATTTTTCAGAGGGCTGTATATAATGCTCCATTAGCTCTGGATATAGGCCCTGCCGCACCACCTGCGTGTGCGTGTGCGTGTGGGAGAGAGAGAGCTAGAGAGATATGACATGAGGTAATGTAGAGTGATGTTTAAGACCTGGGCTAGCAAGGGAGCGCTCCCTTAACTACATCTAAAGGTGGATAAAAGCTAAATGCTAAGCTAAAATCTAAGCTGAGACAATGAGATCAAAAGGGGAAGCTAAAATCTAAGCTAAGACAATGAGATCAAAAGGGGAAGCTAAAATCTAAGCTAAGATAATGAGATCAAAAGGGGAAGCTAAAATCTAAGCTAAGATAATGAGATCAAAAGGGGAAGCTAAAATCTAAGCTAAGACAATGAGATCAAAAGGGGAAGCTAAAATCTAAGCTAAGATAATGAGATCAAAAGGGGAAGCTAACATCTAAGCTAAGACAATGAGATCAAAAGGGGAAGCTAAAATCTAAGCTAAGACAATGAGATCAAAAGGGGAAGCTAAAATCTAAGCTAAGACAATGAGACCAAAAGGGAAAGCCAAAAGTGAATTGCTATAAAATGTGGAAATCAATTAGTAAATGTGGCTCAAAGTTAAAGGAAAACTCCACAGAAAAACTATATTTTGGTATTTGTTTCATTAGTCCACTATTGATACAGTCCCAAAATGTTCTGCATGCCAGTGGTCGAGTTTCAAAATATATTGTACTTTCAAGAAGCAAAGTGTCATTTGCCACATCATGATGATGCAAAATGATGAAGGAAAAAAAAGTTCCTTGCTAAACCTTTTGAGACTTGGAAGGTGCATGGAAAGCTAAACGATACGGTCACATAGAGAAGGGGCAGAAAATAACAAAGGTTCAGTAAGCAGCAGCCTTCTCACACCCACCCAGGGTCTCTCAGACATACTGTTTGCATAATAAACCTGCTCTCCAAGGGAGGGACCGGACTCCATTTGAATTGGCTCCTGAGAGGCCATTTTGAAAAGGCACCAGCAAATAGAAAAGCATAAATTCTTCATTTAGACTGTGTGTGTGTGTATCTGCGTCCGTTTGCATCCATGTGTGTGTGTGTCTGTGTGTATGTGCTAGTGCATGCATGTGTGTATGCACTGTATGTGCATGCGTGTGTGTGTATGTGCATGTGCATTTGATTGTGTGTGTCAGTGTGTGCACGTGCGTGTGTGTATGTAATGTATGTGCATGCGTGTGTGTGTATGTGCATGTGCATTTGATTGTGTGTGTCAGTGTGTGCACGTGCGTGTGTGTATGTGCATGTGCATTTGATTGTGTGTGTCAGTGTGTGCACGTGCGTGTGTGTCCTCTAAATCCGCCAGTCCATTTATCAGGGGAAAAGGGCCTCCAAAGTGTCAGAGACTAATGGATGGAGGAGCCTCTCTCCCTCTTTGTCAGCATCCTCAGAAATTAATTAAAATAACGAATAGACAGTCTTTTTTCTCTCCAGCCTCATTTATTACAATGGTAATTGGTCCACCCCCATAGCAGGTTACATCTTACATCAAGACATTCTCATCCCCAACATTTATAATTCATGATATACTTTGTACCAAGCAAAGATGTTAAATATTTAGTGAATCACTGGCCTAAAGTTAATCACTCTTTGATAAATGCATGTGTTTTCTCTCTCTCTCTCTCTCTCTCTCTCTCTCTCTCTCTCTCTCTCTCTCTCTCTCTCTCTCTCTCTCTCTCTCTCTCTCTCTCCTTTTCCCCGGTCGAGAGAAATCACTCAAGGGGCTGTGTAATCTACTGTATTTTACATTTTTCTGTAGTGAATTAACATAATACAACTTAGCATAATGTATTAATTACAGTGCTTTGTTAAGTGCTACATTCTATCTCTCTGAAACAAGCTATTATCTCTGAACTTCATAAAGATTTAAATCTAATCCATTTTTAAATGAGGCTTAAACATGAATTAGCAGTTCTTGTTACTAATGTCGTTCCTCATCAAGTTTATTCCTTCCACAACAATAGGCTCTTCACTAGCTCAAGATAGTAGCTCTGAGATAGGTACAAGCCTTGCCTCAAATGTCCCTACTGGATTATATACCACTGGCAACATTTTCCTCATGCTAAAACACCCGCGTGAACAGTGCAACTAAATCTCTGGTTAATCTACAGAGTTTGCAGTGCGTTATCTAACAGGTATATTTGCGACAAGAAAATGGTCCTGGAGAGCTACTGAATGAGCAGTCTTTTGTTCCAGCTAGGAGTCTAACATACTCCCATAGTAGTCTACCATACTCCCGTAGTACTATACCATTCTCCCATAGTAGTCTACCATACTCCCATAGTAGTCTACCATACTCCCATAGTAGTCTACCATTCTCCCATAGTAGTCTACCATACTCTCGTAGTAGTCTACCATCTCACAAAGTGGTTTACCATCCTCCCATAGCAGTCTACCATTCTCCCATAATAGTCTACCATTCTCCCATAGTAGTCTACCATCCTCCCATAGCAGTCTACCATTCTCCCATAATAGTGGACCATTATCCCATAGTAGTCTACCATTATCCTATAATAGTCTACCATTCTCCCTTTGCAGTCTACCATCCTCCCATAGTAGTCTACCATCCTCCCATAGTAGTCTACCATTCTCCCATAGTAGTCTACTATTCTCCCATAATAGTGGACCATTATCCCATAGTAGTCTACCATTATCCTATAGTAGTCTACCATTATCCCATAGCAGTCTAACATACTCCCATAGTAGTCTAACATACTCCCATAGCAGTCTACCATACTCCCATAGCAGTCTACCATTCTCCCATAGTAGTCTACCATACTCCCATAGTTGTCTACAATACTCCCATAGTAGTCTACCATACTCCCGTAGTAGTCTACCATTATCCCATAGCAGTCTACCATACTCCCATAGTAGTCTACCATTCTCCCATAGCAGTCTACCATTCTCCCATAGTAGTCTACCATTCTCCCATAGTAGTTTACCGTACTCCCATAGTAGTCTACACTCTCCCATAGTACTCTATCATACTCCCATAGTAGTCTACCATTCTCCCATAGTAGTCTACCATTCTTCCATAGCAGTCTACCATTCTCCCATAGTAGTCTACCATACTCCCATAGTAGTCTACCATTCTCCCATAGTAGTCTACCATTCTCCCATAGTAGTCTACCATACTCTCGTAGTAGTCTACCATCTCACATAGTAGTCTACCATTCTCCCATAGTAGTCTACCATACTCTCGTAGTAGTCTACCATCTCACATAGTGGTTTACCATCCTCCCATAGCAGTCTACCATTCTCCCATAATAGTCTACCATTCTCCCATAGTACTCTACCATTCTCCCATAGTAGTCTACAATACTCCCATAGTAGTCTACCATACTCCCGTAGTAGTCTACCATTATCCCATAGTAGTCTACCATACTCCTGTAGTACTCTACAATAATCCCATAGCAGTCTACCATTCTCCCATAGTAGTCTACCATACTCTCGTAGTAGTCTACCATCCTCCCATAGCAGTCTACCATTCTCCCATAATAGTGGACTATTCTCCCATAGTAGTCTACCATTCTCCCATCGTAGTCTTCCATTCCCCCATAGTAGTCTACCATTCTCCCATATTGGTTTACCATCCTCCCATAGCAGTCTACCATTCTCCCATAATAGTGGACTATTCTCCCATAGTAGTCTACCATCCTCCCATAGTAGTCTACCATTATCCCACAGTAGTCTACCATTATCCTATAGTAGTCTACCGTTCTCCCTTTGCAGTCTACCATCCTCCCATAGTAGTCTACCATTCTCCCATAGTAGTCTACACTCTCCCATAGTAGTCTACCATACTTCCATAGTAGTCTACCAATTCTCCCATAGCAGTCTACCATTCTCTGATAGTAGTCTACCATACTCCCATAGTAGTCTACCATTCTCCCATAGTAGTCTACCATACTCCCATAGCAGTCTACCATACTCCCATAGTAGTCTACCATTCTCCCATAGTAGTCTACCATACTCCCATAGTTGTCTACAATACTCCCATAGTAGTCTACCATACTCCCGTAGTAGTCTACCATTATCCCATAGCAGTCTACCATTCTCCCATAGTAGTCTACCATCCTCCCATAGCAGTCTACCATTCTCCCATAATAGTGGACTATTCTCCCATAGTAGTCTACCATTCTCCCATCGTAGTCTTCCATTCCCCCATAGTAGTCTACCATTCTCCCATATTGGTTTACCATCCTCCCATAGCAGTCTACCATTCTCCCATAATAGTGGACTATTCTCCCATAGTAGTCTACCATCCTCCCATAGTAGTCTACCATTATCCCACAGTAGTCTACCATTATCCTATAGTAGTCTACCGTTCTCCCTTTGCAGTCTACCATCCTCCCATAGTAGTCTACCATTCTCCCATAGTAGTCTACACTCTCCCATAGTAGTCTACCATACTTCCATAGTAGTCTACCAATTCTCCCATAGCAGTCTACCATTCTCTGATAGTAGTCTACCATACTCCCATAGTAGTCTACCATTCTCCCATAGTAGTCTAACATACTCCCATAGCAGTCTACCATACTCCCATAGTAGTCTACCATTCTCCCATAGTAGTCTACCATACTCCCATAGTTGTCTACAATACTCCCATAGTAGTCTACCATACTCCCGTAGTAGTCTACCATTATCCCATAGCAGTCTACCATTCTCCCATAGTAGTCTACCATTCTCCCATAGTAGTCTACCATCCTCCCATAGCAGTCTACCATTCTCCCATAATAGTGGACTATTCTCCCATAGTAGTCTACCATTCTCCCATCGTAGTCTTCCATTCCCCCATAGTAGTCTACCATTCTCCCATATTGGTTTACCATCCTCCCATAGCAGTCTACCATTCTCCCATAATAGTGGACTATTCTCCCATAGTAGTCTACCATCCTCCCATAGTAGTCTACCATTATCCCACAGTAGTCTACCATTATCCTATAGTAGTCTACCGTTCTCCCTTTGCAGTCTACCATCCTCCCATAGTAGTCTACCATTCTCCCATAGTAGTCTACACTCTCCCATAGTAGTCTACCATACTTCCATAGTAGTCTACCAATTCTCCCATAGCAGTCTACCATTCTCTGATAGTAGTCTACCATACTCCCATAGTAGTCTACCATTCTCCCATAGTAGTCTAACATACTCCCATAGCAGTCTACCATACTCCCATAGTATTCTACCATTCTCCCATAGTAGTCTACCATACTCCCATAGTTGTCTACAATACTCCCATAGTAGTCTACCATACTCCCGTAGTAGTCTACCATTATCCCATAGCAGTCTACCATTCTCCCATAGTAGTCTACCATTCTCCCATAGCAGTCTACCATTCTCCCATAGTAGTCTACCATTCTCCCATAGTAGTTTACCGTACTCCCATAGTAGTCTACACTCTCCCATAGTACTCTATCATACTCCCATAGTAGTCTACCATTCTCCCATAGTAGTCTACCATTCTTCCATAGCAGTCTACCATTCTCCCATAGTAGTCTACCATACTCCCATAGTAGTCTACCATTCTCCCATAGTAGTCTACCATTCTCCCATAGTAGTCTACCATACTCTCGTAGTAGTCTACCATCTCACATAGTAGTCTACCATTCTCCCATAGTAGTCTACCATACTCTCGTAGTAGTCTACCATCTCACATAGTGGTTTACCATCCTCCCATAGCAGTCTACCATTCTCCCATAATAGTCTACCATTCTCCCATAGTACTCTACCATTCTCCCATAGTAGTCTACAATACTCCCATAGTAGTCTACCATACTCCCGTAGTAGTCTACCATTATCCCATAGTAGTCTACCATACTCCTGTAGTACTCTACAATAATCCCATAGCAGTCTACCATTCTCCCATAGTAGTCTACCATACTCTCGTAGTAGTCTACCATCCTCCCATAGCAGTCTACCATTCTCCCATCGTAGTCTTCCATTCCCCCATAGTAGTCTACCATACTCCCGTAGTACTATACCATTCTCCCATAGTAGTCTACCATACTCCCATAGTAGTCTACCATACTCCCATAGTAGTCTACCATTCTCCCATAGTAGTCTACCATACTCTCGTAGTAGTCTACCATCTCACAAAGTGGTTTACCATCCTCCCATAGCAGTCTACCATTCTCCCATAATAGTCTACCATTCTCCCATAGTAGTCTACCATCCTCCCATAGCAGTCTACCATTCTCCCATAATAGTGGACCATTATCCCATAGTAGTCTACCATTATCCTATAATAGTCTACCATTCTCCCTTTGCAGTCTACCATCCTCCCATAGTAGTCTACCATCCTCCCATAGTAGTCTACCATTCTCCCATAGTAGTCTACTATTCTCCAATAATAGTGGACCATTATCCCATAGTAGTCTACCATTATCCTATAGTAGTCTACCATTATCCCATAGCAGTCTAACATACTCCCATAGTAGTCTAACATACTCCCATAGCAGTCTACCATACTCCCATAGCAGTCTACCATTCTCCCATAGTAGTCTACCATACTCCCATAGTTGTCTACAATACTCCCATAGTAGTCTACCATACTCCCGTAGTAGTCTACCATTATCCCATAGCAGTCTACCATACTCCCATAGTAGTCTACCATTCTCCCATAGCAGTCTACCATTCTCCCATAGTAGTCTACCATTCTCCCATAGTAGTTTACCGTACTCCCATAGTAGTCTACACTCTCCCATAGTACTCTATCATACTCCCATAGTAGTCTACCATTCTCCCATAGTAGTCTACCATTCTTCCATAGCAGTCTACCATTCTCCCATAGTAGTCTACCATACTCCCATAGTAGTCTACCATTCTCCCATAGTAGTCTACCATTCTCCCATAGTAGTCTACCATACTCTCGTAGTAGTCTACCATCTCACATAGTAGTCTACCATTCTCCCATAGTAGTCTACCATACTCTTGTAGTAGTCTACCATCTCACATAGTGGTTTACCATCCTCCCATAGCAGTCTACCATTCTCCCATAATAGTCTACCATTCTCCCATAGTACTCTACCATTCTCCCATAGTAGTCTACAATACTCCCATAGTAGTCTACCATTCTCCCGTAGTAGTCTACCATTATCCCATAGTAGTCTACCATACTCCTGTAGTACTCTACAATAATCCCATAGCAGTCTACCATTCTCCCATAGTAGTCTACCATACTCTCGTAGTAGTCTACCATCCTCCCATAGCAGTCTACCATTCTCCCATAATAGTGGACTATTCTCCCATAGTAGTCTACCATTCTCCCATCGTAGTCTTCCATTCCCCCATAGTAGTCTACCATTCTCCCATATTGGTTTACCATCCTCCCATAGCAGTCTACCATTCTCCCATAATAGTGGACTATTCTCCCATAGTAGTCTACCATCCTCCCATAGTAGTCTACCATTATCCCACAGTAGTCTACCATTATCCTATAGTAGTCTACCGTTCTCCCTTTGCAGTCTACCATCCTCCCATAGTAGTCTACCATTCTCCCATAGTAGTCTACACTCTCCCATAGTAGTCTACCATACTTCCATAGTAGTCTACCAATTCTCCCATAGCAGTCTACCATTCTCTGATAGTAGTCTACCATACTCCCATAGTAGTCTACCAATCTCCCATAGTAGTCTACCATACTCCCACAGCAGTCTACCATACTCCCATAGTAGTCTACCATTCTCCCATAGTAGTCTACCATACTCCCATAGTTGTCTACAATACTCCCATAGTAGTCTACCATACTCCCGTAGTAGTCTACCATTATCCCATAGCAGTCTACCATTCTCCCATAGTAGTCTACCATCCTCCCATAGCAGTCTACCATTCTCCCATAATAGTGGACTATTCTCCCATAGTAGTCTACCATTCTCCCATCGTAGTCTTCCATTCCCCCATAGTAGTCTACCATTCTCCCATATTGGTTTACCATCCTCCCATAGCAGTCTACCATTCTCCCATAATAGTGGACTATTCTCCCATAGTAGTCTACCATCCTCCCATAGTAGTCTACCATTATCCCACAGTAGTCTACCATTATCCTATAGTAGTCTACCGTTCTCCCTTTGCAGTCTACCATCCTCCCATAGTAGTCTACCATTCTCCCATAGTAGTCTACACTCTCCCATAGTAGTCTACCATACTTCCATAGTAGTCTACCAATTCTCCCATAGCAGTCTACCATTCTCTGATAGTAGTCTACCATACTCCCATAGTAGTCTACCATTCTCCCATAGTAGTCTAACATACTCCCATAGCAGTCTACCATACTCCCATAGTAGTCTACCATTCTCCCATAGTAGTCTACCATACTCCCATAGTTGTCTACAATACTCCCATAGTAGTCTACCATACTCCCGTAGTAGTCTACCATTATCCCATAGCAGTCTACCATTCTCCCATAGTAGTCTACCATTCTCCCATAGTAGTCTACCATCCTCCCATAGCAGTCTACCATTCTCCCATAATAGTGGACTATTCTCCCATAGTAGTCTACCATTCTCCCATCGTAGTCTTCCATTCCCCCATAGTAGTCTACCATTCTCCCATATTTTTTTACCATCCTCCCATAGCAGTCTACCATTCTCCCATAATAGTGGACTATTCTCCCATAGTAGTCTACCATCCTCCCATAGTAGTCTACCATTATCCCACAGTAGTCTACCATTATCCTATAGTAGTCTACCGTTCTCCCTTTGCAGTCTACCATCCTCCCATAGTAGTCTACCATTCTCCCATAGTAGTCTACACTCTCCCATAGTAGTCTACCATACTTCCATAGTAGTCTACCAATTCTCCCATAGCAGTCTACCATTCTCTGATAGTAGTCTACCATACTCCCATAGTAGTCTACCATTCTCCCATAGTAGTCTAACATACTCCCATAGCAGTCTACCATACTCCCATAGTATTCTACCATTCTCCCATAGTAGTCTACCATACTCCCATAGTTGTCTACAATACTCCCATAGTAGTCTACCATACTCCCGTAGTAGTCTACCATTATCCCATAGCAGTCTACCATTCTCCCATAGTAGTCTACCATTCTCCCATAGCAGTCTACCATTCTCCCATAGTAGTCTACCATTCTCCCATAGTAGTTTACCGTACTCCCATAGTAGTCTACACTCTCCCATAGTACTCTATCATACTCCCATAGTAGTCTACCATTCTCCCATAGTAGTCTACCATTCTTCCATAGCAGTCTACCATTCTCCCATAGTAGTCTACCATACTCCCATAGTAGTCTACCATTCTCCCATAGTAGTCTACCATTCTCCCATAGTAGTCTACCATACTCTCGTAGTAGTCTACCATCTCACATAGTAGTCTACCATTCTCCCATAGTAGTCTACCATACTCTCGTAGTAGTCTACCATCTCACATAGTGGTTTACCATCCTCCCATAGCAGTCTACCATTCTCCCATAATAGTCTACCATTCTCCCATAGTACTCTACCATTCTCCCATAGTAGTCTACAATACTCCCATAGTAGTCTACCATACTCCCGTAGTAGTCTACCATTATCCCATAGTAGTCTACCATACTCCTGTAGTACTCTACAATAATCCCATAGCAGTCTACCATTCTCCCATAGTAGTCTACCATACTCTCGTAGTAGTCTACCATCCTCCCATAGCAGTCTACCATTCTCCCATCGTAGTCTTCCATTCCCCCATAGTAGTCTACCATTCTCCCATATTGGTTTACCATCCTCCCATAGTAGTCTACCATACTCCCCTAGTAGTCTACCATTATCCCATAGCAGTCTACCATTCTCCCTTTGCAGTCTACCATCCTCCCATAGTAGTCTACCATTCTCCCATAGTAGTCTACACTCTCTCATAGTAATCTACCATACTTCCATAGTAGTCTACCAATTCTCCCATAGCAGTCTACCATTCTCTGATAGTAGTCTACCATACTCCCATAGTAGTCTACCATTCTCCCATAGTAGTCTAACATACTCCCATAGCAGTCTACCATACTCCCATAGTAGTCTACCATTCTCCCATAGTAGTCTACCATACTCCCATAGTTGTCTACAATACTCCCATAGTAGTCTACCATACTCCCGTAGTAGTCTACCATTATCCCATAGCAGTCTACCATTCTCCCATAGTAGTCTACCATTCTCCCATAGCAGTCTACCATTCTCCCATAGTAGTCTACCATTCTCCCATAGTAGTTTACCGTACTCCCATAGTAGTCTACACTCTCCCATAGTACTCTATCATACTCCCATAGTAGTCTACCATTCTCCCATAGTAGTCTACCATTCTTCCATAGCAGTCTACCATTCTCCCATAGTAGTCTACCATACTCCCATAGTAGTCTACCATTCTCCCATAGTAGTCTACCATTCTCCCATAGTAGTCTACCATACTCTCGTAGTAGTCTACCATCTCACATAGTAGTCTACCATTCTCCCATAGTAGTCTACCATACTCTCGTAGTAGTCTACCATCTCACATAGTGGTTTACCATCCTCCCATAGCAGTCTACCATTCTCCCATAATAGTCTACCATTCTCCCATAGTACTCTACCATTCTCCCATAGTAGTCTACAATACTCCCATAGTAGTCTACCATACTCCCGTAGTAGTCTACCATTATCCCATAGTAGTCTACCATACTCCTGTAGTACTCTACAATAATCCCATAGCAGTCTACCATTCTCCCATAGTAGTCTACCATACTCTCGTAGTAGTCTACCATCCTCCCATAGCAGTCTACCATTCTCCCATAATAGTGGACTATTCTCCCATAGTAGTCTACCATTCTCCCATCGTAGTCTTCCATTCCCCCATAGTAGTCTACCATTCTACCATAGTAGTCTACCATTCTCCCTTTGCAGTCTACCATCCTCCCATAGTAGTCTACCATTCTCCCATAGTAGTCTACACTCTCCCATAGTAGTCTACCATACTTCCATAGTAGTCTACCAATTCTCCCATAGCAGTCTACCATTCTCTGATAGTAGTCTACCATACTCCTATAGTAGTCTACCATTCTCCCATAGTAGTCTACCATACTCCCATAGTAGTCTACCATTCTCCCATAGTAGTCTACCATACTCCCATAGTTGTCTACAATACTCCCATAGTATTCTACCATACTCCCGTAGTAGTCTACCATTATCCCATAGCAGTCTACCATTCTCCCATAGTAGTCTACCATTCTCCCATAGCAGTCTACCATTCTCCCATAGTAGTCTACCATTCTCCCATAGTAGTTTACCGTACTCCCATAGTAGTCTACACTCTCCCATAGTACTCTATCATACTCCCATAGTAGTCTACCATTCTCCCATAGTAGTCTACCATTCTTCCATAGCAGTCTACCATTCTCCCATAGTAGTCTACCATACTCCCATAGTAGTCTACCATTCTCCCAGAGTAGTCTACCATACTCCCGTAGTAGTCTACCATTCTCCCATAGTAGTCTACCATTCTCCCATAGTAGTCTACCATTCTCCCATAGTAGTTTACCATACTCCCATAGTAGTCTACACTCTCCCATAGTAGTCTTCCATACTCCCATAGTAGTCTACCATTCTCCCATAGTAGTCTACCATTCTTCAAATGCAGTCTACCATTCTCCCATAGTAGTCTACCATACTCCCATAGTAGTCTACCATTCTCCCATAGTAGTCTACCATACTCCCATAGTAGTCTACCAGTCTACCATACTCCCATAGTAGTCTAACATACTACCATTCCCCCATAGTAGTCTACTATTCTCCTATAGTAGTATACCATACTCCCATAGTAGTGTACCATTCTCCTATAGTAGTCTACCATACTCCCATAGTAGTCTACCATTCTCCCATCGTAGTCTACCATTCCCCCATAGTAGTCTACCATTCTCCCATAGTAGTCTACCAATTCTCCCATAGCAGTCTACCATTCTCTGATAGTAGTCTACCATACTCCCATAGTAGTCTACCATTCTCCCATATTAGTCTAACATACTCCCATAGTAGTCTACCATACTCCCATAGTAGTCTACCATTCTCCCATAGAAGTCTACCATACTCCCATAGTTGTCTACAATACTCCCATAGTAGTCTACCATACCCCCATAGTAGTCTACCATTCTCCCATAGTAGTCTACCATTCTTCTATAGCAGTCTACCATTCTCCCATAGTAGTCTACCAGTCTACCATGCTCCCATAGTAGTCTACCATTCTCCCATAGTAGTCTAACATACTACCATTCTCCCATAGTAGTCTACTATTCTCCCATAGTAGTATACCATACTCCCATAGTAGTGTACCATTCTCCTATAGTAGTCTACCATACTCCCATAGTAGTCTACCATTCTCCCATCGTAGTCTACCATTCCCCAATAGTAGTCTACCATTCTCCCATAGTAGTCTACCAATTCTCCCATAGCAGTCTACCATTCTCTGATAGTAGTCTACCATACTCCCATAGTAGTCTACCATTCTCCCATAGTAGTCTAACATACTCCCATAGTAGTCTATCATACTCCCATAGTAGTCTACCATTCTCCCATAGTAGTCTACCATACTCCCATAGTTGTCTACAATACTCCCATAGCAGTCTACCATTCTCCCATAGTAGTCTAACATACTCCCATAGTAGTCTACCATACTCCCATAGTAGTCTACCATTCTCCCATAGTAGTCTACCATACTCCCATAGTAGTCTACCATTCTCCCATAGTAGTCTAACACACTCTCATAGTAGTCTACCATACTCCCATAGTAGTCTACCATTCTCCCATAGTAGTCTACCATACTCCCATAGTTGTCTACAATACTCCAATAGCAGTCTACCATTCTCCCATAGTAGTCTACCATTCTCCCATAGTAGTCTACCATTCTCCCATAGTAGTTTACCATACTCCCATAGTAGTCTACACTCTCCCATAGTAGTCTACCATACTCCCATAGTAGTCTACCATTCTCCCATAGTAGTCTACCATTCTTCCATAGCAGTCTACCATTCTCCCATAGTAGTCTACCATACTCCCATAGTAGTCTACCATTCTCCCATAGTAGTCTACCATACTCCCATAGTAGTCTACCATTCTCCCATAGTAGTCTACCATTCCTCTATAGCAGTCTACCATTCTCCCATAGTAGTCTACCATCCTCCCATAGTAGTCTACCATTCTCCCATAATAGTGGACTATTCTCCCATAGTAGTCTACCAGTCTACCATTCTCCCATAGTAGTCTAAAATACTCCCATAGTAGTCTACCATACTCCCATAGTAGTCTACCATTCTCCCATAGTAGTCTACCATACTCCCATAGTAGTCTACCATTCTCCCATAGTAGTCTAACACACTCTCATAGTAGTCTACCATACTCCCATAGTAGTCTACCATTCTCCCATAGTAGTCTACCATACTCCCATAGTTGTCTACAATACTCCAATAGCAGTCTACCATTCTCCCATAGTAGTCTACCATTCTCCCATAGTAGTCTACCATTCTCCCATAGTAGTTTACCATACTCCCATAGTAGTCTACACTCTCCCATAGTAGTCTACCATACTCCCATAGTAGTCTACCATTCTCCCATAGTAGTCTACCATTCTTCCATAGCAGTCTACCATTCTCCCATAGTAGTCTACCATACTCCCATAGTAGTCTACCATTCTCCCATAGTAGTCTACCATACTCCCATAGTAGTCTACCATTCTCCCATAGTAGTCTACCATTCCTCTATAGCAGTCTACCATTCTCCCATAGTAGTCTACCATCCTCCCATAGTAGTCTACCATTCTCCCATAATAGTGGACTATTCTCCCATAGTAGTCTACCAGTCTACCATTTTCCCATAGTAGTCTACCATTCTTCCATAGTAGTCTACCATTCTCTGATAGTAGTCTACCATACTCCCATAGTAGTCTACCATTCTCCCTTAGTAGTCTACCATACTCTCATAGTAGTCTACCATTCTCCCATAGTAGTTTACCATCCTCCCATAGCAGTCTACCATTCTCCCATATTAGTGGACTATTCTCCCATAGTAGTCTACCATCCTCCCATAGTAGTCTACCATTCTCCCATAGTAGTCTACCATTATCCTATAGTAGTCTACCATTCTCCCTTTGCAGTCTACCATACTCCCATAGTAGTCTACCATTCTCCCATCGTAGTCTACCATTCCCCCATAGTAGTCTACCATTCTCCCATAGTAGTCTACCAATTCTCCCATAGCAGTCTACCATTCTCTGATAGTAGTCTACCATACTCCCATAGTAGTCTACCATTCTCCCATATTAGTCTAACATACTCCCATAGTAGTCTACCATACTCCCATAGTAGTCTACCATTCTCCCATAGTAGTCTACCATACTCCCATAGTAGTCTACACTCTCCCATAGTAGTCTACCATACTCCCATAGTAGTCTACCATTCTCCCATAGTAGTCTACCATTCTTCCATAGCAGTCTACCATTCTCCCATAGTAGTCTACCATACTCCCATAGTAGTCTACCATTCTCCCATAGTAGTCTACCATACTCCCATAGTAGTCTACCATTCTCCCATAGTAGTCTACCATTCCTCTATAGCAGTCTACCATTCTCCCATAGTAGTCTACCATCCTCCCATAGTAGTCTACCATTCTCCCATAATAGTGGACTATTCTCCCATAGTAGTCTACCAGTCTACCATTTTCCCATAGTAGTCTACCATTCTTCCATAGTAGTCTACCATTCTCTGATAGTAGTCTACCATACTCCCATAGTAGTCTACCATTCTCCCTTAGTAGTCTACCATACTCTCATAGTAGTCTACCATTCTCCCATAGTAGTTTACCATCCTCCCATAGCAGTCTACCATTCTCCCATATTAGTGGACTATTCTCCCATAGTAGTCTACCATCCTCCCATAGTAGTCTACCATTCTCCCATAGTAGTCTACCATTATCCTATAGTAGTCTACCATTCTCCCTTTGCAGTCTACCATACTCCCATAGTAGTCTACCATTCTCCCATCGTAGTCTACCATTCCCCCATAGTAGTCTACCATTCTCCCATAGTAGTCTACCAATTCTCCCATAGCAGTCTACCATTCTCTGATAGTAGTCTACCATACTCCCATAGTAGTCTACCATTCTCCCATATTAGTCTAACATACTCCCATAGTAGTCTACCATACTCCCATAGTAGTCTACCATTCTCCCATAGTAGTCTACCATACTCCCATAGTTGTCTACAATACTCCCATAGTAGTCTACCATACCCCCATAGTAGTCTACCATTCTCCCATAGTAGTCTACCATTCTTCTATAGCAGTCTACCATTCTCCCATAGTAGTCTACCAGTCTACCATGCTCCCATAGTAGTCTACCATTCTCCCATAGTAGTCTAACATACTACCATTCTCCCATAGTAGTCTACTATTCTCCCATAGTAGTATACCATGCTCCCATAGTAGTGTACCATTCTCCTATAGTAGTCTACCATACTCCCATAGTAGTCTACCATTCTCCCATCGTAGTCTACCATTCCCCAATAGTAGTCTACCATTCTCCCATAGTAGTCTACCAATTCTCCCATAGCAGTCTACCATTCTCTGATAGTAGTCTACCATACTCCCATAGTAGTCTACCATTCTCCCATAGTAGTCTAACATACTCCCATAGTAGTCTATCATACTCCCATAGTAGTCTACCATTCTCCCATAGTAGTCTACCATACTCCCATAGTTGTCTACAATACTCCCATAGCAGTCTACCATTCTCCCATAGTAGTCTAACATACTCCCATAGTAGTCTACCATACTCCCATAGTAGTCTACCATTCTCCCATAGTAGTCTACCATACTCCCATAGTAGTCTACCATTCTCCCATAGTAGTCTACCATTCCTCTATAGCAGTCTACCATTCTCCCATAGTAGTCTACCATCCTCCCATAGTAGTCTACCATTCTCCCATAATAGTGGACTATTCTCCCATAGTAGTCTACCAGTCTACCATTCTCCCATAGTAGTCTAAAATACTCCCATAGTAGTCTACCATACTCCCATAGTAGTCTACCATTCTCCCATAGTAGTCTACCATACTCCCATAGTAGTCTACCATTCTCCCATAGTAGTCTAACACACTCTCATAGTAGTCTACCATACTCCCATAGTAGTCTACCATTCTCCCATAGTAGTCTACCATACTCCCATAGTTGTCTACAATACTCCAATAGCAGTCTACCATTCTCCCATAGTAGTCTACCATTCTCCCATAGTAGTCTACCATTCTCCCATAGTAGTTTACCATACTCCCATAGTAGTCTACACTCTCCCATAGTAGTCTACCATACTCCCATAGTAGTCTACCATTCTCCCATAGTAGTCTACCATTCTTCCATAGCAGTCTACCATTCTCCCATAGTAGTCTACCATACTCCCATAGTAGTCTACCATTCTCCCATAGTAGTCTACCATACTCCCATAGTAGTCTACCATTCTCCCATAGTAGTCTACCATTCCTCTATAGCAGTCTACCATTCTCCCATAGTAGTCTACCATCCTCCCATAGTAGTCTACCATTCTCCCATAATAGTGGACTATTCTCCCATAGTAGTCTACCAGTCTACCATTTTCCCATAGTAGTCTACCATTCTTCCATAGTAGTCTACCATTCTCTGATAGTAGTCTACCATACTCCCATAGTAGTCTACCATTCTCCCTTAGTAGTCTACCATACTCTCATAGTAGTCTACCATTCTCCCATAGTAGTTTACCATCCTCCCATAGCAGTCTACCATTCTCCCATATTAGTGGACTATTCTCCCATAGTAGTCTACCATCCTCCCATAGTAGTCTACCATTCTCCCATAGTAGTCTACCATTATCCTATAGTAGTCTACCATTCTCCCTTTGCAGTCTACCATACTCCCATAGTAGTCTACCATTCTCCCATCGTAGTCTACCATTCCCCCATAGTAGTCTACCATTCTCCCATAGTAGTCTACCAATTCTCCCATAGCAGTCTACCATTCTCTGATAGTAGTCTACCATACTCCCATAGTAGTCTACCATTCTCCCATATTAGTCTAACATACTCCCATAGTAGTCTACCATACTCCCATAGTAGTCTACCATTCTCCCATAGTAGTCTACCATACTCCCATAGTAGTCTACACTCTCCCATAGTAGTCTACCATACTCCCATAGTAGTCTACCATTCTCCCATAGTAGTCTACCATTCTTCCATAGCAGTCTACCATTCTCCCATAGTAGTCTACCATACTCCCATAGTAGTCTACCATTCTCCCATAGTAGTCTACCATACTCCCATAGTAGTCTACCATTCTCCCATAGTAGTCTACCATTCCTCTATAGCAGTCTACCATTCTCCCATAGTAGTCTACCATCCTCCCATAGTAGTCTACCATTCTCCCATAATAGTGGACTATTCTCCCATAGTAGTCTACCAGTCTACCATTTTCCCATAGTAGTCTACCATTCTTCCATAGTAGTCTACCATTCTCTGATAGTAGTCTACCATACTCCCATAGTAGTCTACCATTCTCCCTTAGTAGTCTACCATACTCTCATAGTAGTCTACCATTCTCCCATAGTAGTTTACCATCCTCCCATAGCAGTCTACCATTCTCCCATATTAGTGGACTATTCTCCCATAGTAGTCTACCATCCTCCCATAGTAGTCTACCATTCTCCCATAGTAGTCTACCATTATCCTATAGTAGTCTACCATTCTCCCTTTGCAGTCTACCATACTCCCATAGTAGTCTACCATTCTCCCATCGTAGTCTACCATTCCCCCATAGTAGTCTACCATTCTCCCATAGTAGTCTACCAATTCTCCCATAGCAGTCTACCATTCTCTGATAGTAGTCTACCATACTCCCATAGTAGTCTACCATTCTCCCATATTAGTCTAACATACTCCCATAGTAGTCTACCATACTCCCATAGTAGTCTACCATTCTCCCATAGTAGTCTACCATACTCCCATAGTTGTCTACAATACTCCCATAGTAGTCTACCATACCCCCATAGTAGTCTACCATTCTCCCATAGTAGTCTACCATTCTTCTATAGCAGTCTACCATTCTCCCATAGTAGTCTACCAGTCTACCATGCTCCCATAGTAGTCTACCATTCTCCCATAGTAGTCTAACATACTACCATTCTCCCATAGTAGTCTACTATTCTCCCATAGTAGTATACCATACTCCCATAGTAGTGTACCATTCTCCTATAGTAGTCTACCATACTCCCATAGTAGTCTACCATTCTCCCATCGTAGTCTACCATTCCCCAATAGTAGTCTACCATTCTCCCATAGTAGTCTACCAATTCTCCCATAGCAGTCTACCATTCTCTGATAGTAGTCTACCATACTCCCATAGTAGTCTACCATTCTCCCATAGTAGTCTAACATACTCCCATAGTAGTCTATCATACTCCCATAGTAGTCTACCATTCTCCCATAGTAGTCTACCATACTCCCATAGTTGTCTACAATACTCCCATAGCAGTCTACCATTCTCCCATAGTAGTCTAACATACTCCCATAGTAGTCTACCATACTCCCATAGTAGTCTACCATTCTCCCATAGTAGTCTACCATACTCCCATAGTAGTCTACCATTCTCCCATAGTAGTCTAACACACTCTCATAGTAGTCTACCATACTCCCATAGTAGTCTACCATTCTCCCATAGTAGTCTACCATACTCCCATAGTTGTCTACAATACTCCAATAGCAGTCTACCATTCTCCCATAGTAGTCTACCATTCTCCCATAGTAGTCTACCATTCTCCCATAGTAGTTTACCATACTCCCATAGTAGTCTACACTCTCCCATAGTAGTCTACCATACTCCCATAGTAGTCTACCATTCTCCCATAGTAGTCTACCATTCTTCCATAGCAGTCTACCATTCTCCCATAGTAGTCTACCATACTCCCATAGTAGTCTACCATTCTCCCATAGTAGTCTACCATACTCCCATAGTAGTCTACCATTCTCCCATAGTAGTCTACCATTCCTCTATAGCAGTCTACCATTCTCCCATAGTAGTCTACCATCCTCCCATAGTAGTCTACCATTCTCCCATAATAGTGGACTATTCTCCCATAGTAGTCTACCAGTCTACCATTCTCCCATAGTAGTCTAAAATACTCCCATAGTAGTCTACCATACTCCCATAGTAGTCTACCATTCTCCCATAGTAGTCTACCATACTCCCATAGTAGTCTACCATTCTCCCATAGTAGTCTAACACACTCTCATAGTAGTCTACCATACTCCCATAGTAGTCTACCATTCTCCCATAGTAGTCTACCATACTCCCATAGTTGTCTACAATACTCCAATAGCAGTCTACCATTCTCCCATAGTAGTCTACCATTCTCCCATAGTAGTCTACCATTCTCCCATAGTAGTTTACCATACTCCCATAGTAGTCTACACTCTCCCATAGTAGTCTACCATACTCCCATAGTAGTCTACCATTCTCCCATAGTAGTCTACCATTCTTCCATAGCAGTCTACCATTCTCCCATAGTAGTCTACCATACTCCCATAGTAGTCTACCATTCTCCCATAGTAGTCTACCATACTCCCATAGTAGTCTACCATTCTCCCATAGTAGTCTACCATTCCTCTATAGCAGTCTACCATTCTCCCATAGTAGTCTACCATCCTCCCATAGTAGTCTACCATTCTCCCATAATAGTGGACTATTCTCCCATAGTAGTCTACCAGTCTACCATTTTCCCATAGTAGTCTACCATTCTTCCATAGTAGTCTACCATTCTCTGATAGTAGTCTACCATACTCCCATAGTAGTCTACCATTCTCCCTTAGTAGTCTACCATACTCTCATAGTAGTCTACCATTCTCCCATAGTAGTTTACCATCCTCCCATAGCAGTCTACCATTCTCCCATATTAGTGGACTATTCTCCCATAGTAGTCTACCATCCTCCCATAGTAGTCTACCATTCTCCCATAGTAGTCTACCATTATCCTATAGTAGTCTACCATTCTCCCTTTGCAGTCTACCATACTCCCATAGTAGTCTACCATTCTCCCATAGTAGTCTAACATACTCCCATAGTAGTCTACCATTCTCCCATAGTAGTCTACCATTCTCCCATAGTAGTTTACCATACTCCCATAGTAGTCTACACTCTCCCATAGTAGTCTACCATACTCCCATAGTAGTCTACCATTCTCCCATAGTAGTCTACCATTCTCCTATAGTAGTCTACCATACTCCCATAATAGTGGACTATTCTCCCATAGTAGTCTACCATACTCCCTATTTTAGTCTACCATTCTCCCATCGTAGTCTACCATTCTCCCATAGTAGTCTACCATATTCCCATAGTAGTCTACCATTCTCCCATAGTAGTCTACCATACTCCTATAGTAGTCTACCATACTCCCATGGGAGTGTACCATTCTCCCATAGTAGTCTACCATACTCCCATAGGATTGTACCATTCTCCCATAGTAGTCTACCATACTCCCATAATAGTGTACCATTCTCCCATAGTAGTCTATCATCCTCCCATATTAGTCTATTATTCTCCCATAGTAGTCTACCATTCACCCATAGTAGTCTATCATCCTCCCATATTAGTCTACCATTCTCCCATAGTAGTCTACCATTCTCCCATAGTAGTCTACCATTCTCCCATAGTAGTCTACCATACTCCCATAGAAGTCTACCATTCTCCCATAGTAGTCTACCATTCTCCCATAGTAGTCTACCATTCCCCCATAGTAGTCAACCATTCTCCCATAGTAGTCTACCATTCTCCCATAGTAGTCTACCATACACCCATAGTAGTATACCATTCTCCCATAGTAGTCTACCATTCTCCCATAGTAGTCTACCATTCTCCTATAGTAGTCTACCATTCTCCTATAGTAGTCTAATATCCTCCCATTATAGTCTACCATTCTCCCATAGTAGTCTACCATTCTCCCATAGTAGTCTACCATTCTCCCATAGTAGTCTACCATCCTCCCATAGTAGTCTACCATTCTCCCATAATAGTGGACTATTCTCCCATAGTAGTCTACCAGTCTACCATTTTCCCATAGTAGTCTACCATTCTTCCATAGTAGTCTACCATTCTCTGATAGTAGTCTACCATACTCCCATAGTAGTCTACCATTCTCCCTTAGTAGTCTACCATACTCTCATAGTAGTCTACCATTCTCCCATAGTAGTTTACCATCCTCCCATAGCAGTCTACCATTCTCCCATATTAGTGGACTATTCTCCCATAGTAGTCTACCATCCTCCCATAGTAGTCTACCATTCTCCCATAGTAGTCTACCATTATCCTATAGTAGTCTACCATTCTCCCTTTGCAGTCTACCATACTCCCATAGTAGTCTACCATTCTCCCATAGTAGTCTAACATACTCCCATAGTAGTCTACCATTCTCCCATAGTAGTCTACCATTCTCCCATAGTAGTTTACCATACTCCCATAGTAGTCTACACTCTCCCATAGTAGTCTACCATACTCCCATAGTAGTCTACCATTCTCCCATAGTAGTCTACCATTCTCCTATAGTAGTCTACCATACTCCCATAATAGTGGACTATTCTCCCATAGTAGTCTACCATACTCCCTATTTTAGTCTACCATTCTCCCATCGTAGTCTACCATTCTCCCATAGTAGTCTACCATATTCCCATAGTAGTCTACCATTCTCCCATAGTAGTCTACCATACTCCCATAGGAGTGTACCATTCTCCTATAGTAGTCTACCATACTCCCATGGGAGTGTACCATTCTCCCATAGTAGTCTACCATACTCCCATAGGATTGTACCATTCTCCCATAGTAGTCTACCATACTCCCATAATAGTGTACCATTCTCCCATAGTAGTCTATCATCCTCCCATATTAGTCTATTATTCTCCCATAGTAGTCTACCATTCACCCATAGTAGTCTATCATCCTCCCATATTAGTCTACCATTCTCCCATAGTAGTCTACCATTCTCCCATAGTAGTCTACCATTCTCCCATAGTAGTCTACCATACTCCCATAGAAGTCTACCATTCTCCCATAGTAGTCTACCATTCTCCCATAGTAGTCTACCATTCCCCCATAGTAGTCAACCATTCTCCCATAGTAGTCTACCATTCTCCCATAGTAGTCTTCCATACACCCATAGTAGTATACCATTCTCCCATAGTAGTCTACCATTCTCCCATAGTAGTCTACCATTCTCCTATAGTAGTCTACCATTCTCCTATAGTAGTCTAATATCCTCCCATTATAGTCTACCATTCTCCCATAGTAGTCTACCATTCTCCCATAGTAGTCTACCATTCTCCCATAGTAGTCTACCATACTCCCATAGTAGTCTACCATTCTCCCATAGTAGTCTAACATACTCCCATAGTAGTCTACCATTCTCCCATAGTAGTCTACCTTTCTCCCATAGTAGTCTACCATTCTCCTATAGTAGTCTACCATTCTCCTATAGTAGTCTAATATCCTCCCATTATAGTCTACCATTCTCCCATAGTAGTCTACCATACTCCCATAGTAGTCTACCATTCTCCCATAGTAGTCTACCATACTCCCATAGTAGTCTACCATTCTCCCATTGTAGTCTACCATTCCTCTATAGCAGTCTACCATTCTCCCATAGTAGTCTACCATCCTCCCATAGTCGTCTACCATTCTCCCATAATAGTGGACTATTCTCCCATAGTAGTCTACCAGTCTACCATTCTCCCATAGTAGTCTACCATTCTTCCATAGTAGTCTACCATTCTCTGATAGTAGTCTACCATACTCCCATAGTAGTCTACCATTCTCCCTTAGTAGTCTACCATACTCTCATAGAAGTCTACCATTCTCCCATAGTAGTTTACCATCCTCCCATAGCAGTCTACCATTCTCCCATATTAGTGGACTATTCTCCCATAGTAGTATACCATCCTCCCATAGTAGTCTACCATTCTCCTATAGTAGTCTACCATTATCCTATAGTAGTCTACCATTCTCCCTTTGCAGTCTACCATACTCCCATAGTAGTCTACCATTCTCCCATAGTAGTCTAACATACTCCCAGAGTAGTCTACCATACTCCCATAGTAGTCTACCATTCTCCCATAGTAGTCTACCATACTCCCATAGTTGTCTACACTACTCCCATAGCAGTCTACCATTCTCCCATAGTAGTGTACCATTCCCCCATAGTAGTTTACCATCCTCCCATATTAGTCTACCATTCTCCCATAGTAGTCTACCATTCTCCCATAGTAGTCTACCATTCTCCCATAGTAGTCTACCATACTCCCATAGAAGTCTACCATTCTCCCATAGTAGTCTACCATTCTCCCATAGTAGTCTACCATTCTCCCATAGTAGTCTACCATTCTCCCATAGTAGTTTACCATACTCCCATAGTAGTCTACACTCTCCCATAGTAGTCTACCATACTCCCATAGTAGTCTACCATTCTCCCATAGTAGTCTACCATTCTCCTATAGTAGTCTACCATACTCCCATAATAGTGGACTATTCTCCCATAGTAGTCTACCATACTCCCTATTTTAGTCTACCATTCTCCCATCGTAGTCTACCATTCTCCCATAGTAGTCTACCATATTCCCATAGTAGTCTACCATTCTCCCATAGTAGTCTACCATACTCCCATAGGAGTGTACCATTCTCCTATAGTAGTCTACCATACTCCCATGGGAGTGTACCATTCTCCCATAGTAGTCTACCATACTCCCATAGGATTGTACCATTCTCCCATAGTAGTCTACCATACTCCCATAATAGTGTACCATTCTCCCATAGTAGTCTATCATCCTCCCATATTAGTCTATTATTCTCCCATAGTAGTCTACCATTCACCCATAGTAGTCTATCATCCTCCCATATTAGTCTACCATTCTCCCATAGTAGTCTACCATTCTCCCATAGTAGTCTACCATTCTCCCATAGTAGTCTACCATACTCCCATAGAAGTCTACCATTCTCCCATAGTAGTCTACCATTCTCCCATAGTAGTCTACCATTCCCCCATAGTAGTCAACCATTCTCCCATAGTAGTCTACCATTCTCCCATAGTAGTCTACCATACACCCATAGTAGTATACCATTCTCCCATAGTAGTCTACCATTCTCCCATAGTAGTCTACCATTCTCCTATAGTAGTCTACCATTCTCCTATAGTAGTCTAATATCCTCCCATTATAGTCTACCATTCTCCCATAGTAGTCTACCATTCTCCCATAGTAGTCTACCATTCTCCCATAGTAGTCTACCATCCTCCCATAGTAGTCTACCATTCTCCCATAATAGTGGACTATTCTCCCATAGTAGTCTACCAGTCTACCATTTTCCCATAGTAGTCTACCATTCTTCCATAGTAGTCTACCATTCTCTGATAGTAGTCTACCATACTCCCATAGTAGTCTACCATTCTCCCTTAGTAGTCTACCATACTCTCATAGTAGTCTACCATTCTCCCATAGTAGTTTACCATCCTCCCATAGCAGTCTACCATTCTCCCATATTAGTGGACTATTCTCCCATAGTAGTCTACCATCCTCCCATAGTAGTCTACCATTCTCCCATAGTAGTCTACCATTATCCTATAGTAGTCTACCATTCTCCCTTTGCAGTCTACCATACTCCCATAGTAGTCTACCATTCTCCCATAGTAGTCTAACATACTCCCATAGTAGTCTACCATTCTCCCATAGTAGTCTACCATTCTCCCATAGTAGTTTACCATACTCCCATAGTAGTCTACACTCTCCCATAGTAGTCTACCATACTCCCATAGTAGTCTACCATTCTCCCATAGTAGTCTACCATTCTCCTATAGTAGTCTACCATACTCCCATAATAGTGGACTATTCTCCCATAGTAGTCTACCATACTCCCTATTTTAGTCTACCATTCTCCCATCGTAGTCTACCATTCTCCCATAGTAGTCTATCATCCTCCCATATTAGTCTATTATTCTCCCATAGTAGTCTACCATTCACCCATAGTAGTCTATCATCCTCCCATATTAGTCTACCATTCTCCCATAGTAGTCTACCATTCTCCCATAGTAGTCTACCATTCTCCCATAGTAGTCTACCATACTCCCATAGAAGTCTACCATTCTCCCATAGTAGTCTACCATTCTCCCATAGTAGTCTACCATTCCCCCATAGTAGTCAACCATTCTCCCATAGTAGTCTACCATTCTCCCATAGTAGTCTTCCATACACCCATAGTAGTATACCATTCTCCCATAGTAGTCTACCATTCTCCCATAGTAGTCTACCATTCTCCTATAGTAGTCTACCATTCTCCTATAGTAGTCTAATATCCTCCCATTATAGTCTACCATTCTCCCATAGTAGTCTACCATTCTCCCATAGTAGTCTACCATTCTCCCATAGTAGTCTACCATACTCCCATAGTAGTCTACCATTCTCCCATAGTAGTCTAACATACTCCCATAGTAGTCTACCATTCTCCCATAGTAGTCTACCTTTCTCCCATAGTAGTCTACCATTCTCCTATAGTAGTCTACCATTCTCCTATAGTAGTCTAATATCCTCCCATTATAGTCTACCATTCTCCCATAGTAGTCTACCATACTCCCATAGTAGTCTACCATTCTCCCATAGTAGTCTACCATACTCCCATAGTAGTCTACCATTCTCCCATTGTAGTCTACCATTCCTCTATAGCAGTCTACCATTCTCCCATAGTAGTCTACCATCCTCCCATAGTCGTCTACCATTCTCCCATAATAGTGGACTATTCTCCCATAGTAGTCTACCAGTCTACCATTCTCCCATAGTAGTCTACCATTCTTCCATAGTAGTCTACCATTCTCTGATAGTAGTCTACCATACTCCCATAGTAGTCTACCATTCTCCCTTAGTAGTCTACCATACTCTCATAGAAGTCTACCATTCTCCCATAGTAGTTTACCATCCTCCCATAGCAGTCTACCATTCTCCCATATTAGTGGACTATTCTCCCATAGTAGTATACCATCCTCCCATAGTAGTCTACCATTCTCCTATAGTAGTCTACCATTATCCTATAGTAGTCTACCATTCTCCCTTTGCAGTCTACCATACTCCCATAGTAGTCTACCATTCTCCCATAGTAGTCTAACATACTCCCAGAGTAGTCTACCATACTCCCATAGTAGTCTACCATTCTCCCATAGTAGTCTACCATACTCCCATAGTTGTCTACACTACTCCCATAGCAGTCTACCATTCTCCCATAGTAGTGTACCATTCCCCCATAGTAGTTTACCATCCTCCCATATTAGTCTACCATTCTCCCATAGTAGTCTACCATTCTCCCATAGTAGTCTACCATTCTCCCATAGTAGTCTACCATACTCCCATAGAAGTCTACCATTCTCCCATAGTAGTCTACCATTCTCCCATAGTAGTCTACCATTCTCCCATAGTAGTCTACCATTCTCCCATAGTAGTTTACCATACTCCCATAGTAGTCTACACTCTCCCATAGTAGTCTACCATACTCCCATAGTAGTCTACCATTCTCCCATAGTAGTCTACCATTCTCCTATAGTAGTCTACCATACTCCCATAATAGTGGACTATTCTCCCATAGTAGTCTACCATACTCCCTATTTTAGTCTACCATTCTCCCATCGTAGTCTACCATTCTCCCATAGTAGTCTACCATATTCCCATAGTAGTCTACCATTCTCCCATAGTAGTCTACCATACTCCCATAGGAGTGTACCATTCTCCTATAGTAGTCTACCATACTCCCATGGGAGTGTACCATTCTCCCATAGTAGTCTACCATACTCCCATAGGATTGTACCATTCTCCCATAGTAGTCTACCATACTCCCATAATAGTGTACCATTCTCCCATAGTAGTCTATCATCCTCCCATATTAGTCTATTATTCTCCCATAGTAGTCTACCATTCACCCATAGTAGTCTATCATCCTCCCATATTAGTCTACCATTCTCCCATAGTAGTCTACCATTCTCCCATAGTAGTCTACCATTCTCCCATAGTAGTCTACCATACTCCCATAGAAGTCTACCATTCTCCCATAGTAGTCTACCATTCTCCCATAGTAGTCTACCATTCCCCCATAGTAGTCAACCATTCTCCCATAGTAGTCTACCATTCTCCCATAGTAGTCTACCATACACCCATAGTAGTATACCATTCTCCCATAGTAGTCTACCATTCTCCCATAGTAGTCTACCATTCTCCTATAGTAGTCTACCATTCTCCTATAGTAGTCTAATATCCTCCCATTATAGTCTACCATTCTCCCATAGTAGTCTACCATTCTCCCATAGTAGTCTACCATTCTCCCATAGTAGTCTACCATCCTCCCATAGTAGTCTACCATTCTCCCATAATAGTGGACTATTCTCCCATAGTAGTCTACCAGTCTACCATTTTCCCATAGTAGTCTACCATTCTTCCATAGTAGTCTACCATTCTCTGATAGTAGTCTACCATACTCCCATAGTAGTCTACCATTCTCCCTTAGTAGTCTACCATACTCTCATAGTAGTCTACCATTCTCCCATAGTAGTTTACCATCCTCCCATAGCAGTCTACCATTCTCCCATATTAGTGGACTATTCTCCCATAGTAGTCTACCATCCTCCCATAGTAGTCTACCATTCTCCCATAGTAGTCTACCATTATCCTATAGTAGTCTACCATTCTCCCTTTGCAGTCTACCATACTCCCATAGTAGTCTACCATTCTCCCATAGTAGTCTAACATACTCCCATAGTAGTCTACCATTCTCCCATAGTAGTCTACCATTCTCCCATAGTAGTTTACCATACTCCCATAGTAGTCTACACTCTCCCATAGTAGTCTACCATACTCCCATAGTAGTCTACCATTCTCCCATAGTAGTCTACCATTCTCCTATAGTAGTCTACCATACTCCCATAATAGTGGACTATTCTCCCATAGTAGTCTACCATACTCCCTATTTTAGTCTACCATTCTCCCATCGTAGTCTACCATTCTCCCATAGTAGTCTACCATATTCCCATAGTAGTCTACCATTCTCCCATAGTAGTCTACCATACTCCCATAGGAGTGTACCATTCTCCTATAGTAGTCTACCATACTCCCATGGGAGTGTACCATTCTCCCATAGTAGTCTACCATACTCCCATAGGATTGTACCATTCTCCCATAGTAGTCTACCATACTCCCATAATAGTGTACCATTCTCCCATAGTAGTCTATCATCCTCCCATATTAGTCTATTATTCTCCCATAGTAGTCTACCATTCACCCATAGTAGTCTATCATCCTCCCATATTAGTCTACCATTCTCCCATAGTAGTCTACCATTCTCCCATAGTAGTCTACCATTCTCCCATAGTAGTCTACCATACTCCCATAGAAGTCTACCATTCTCCCATAGTAGTCTACCATTCTCCCATAGTAGTCTACCATTCCCCCATAGTAGTCAACCATTCTCCCATAGTAGTCTACCATTCTCCCATAGTAGTCTTCCATACACCCATAGTAGTATACCATTCTCCCATAGTAGTCTACCATTCTCCCATAGTAGTCTACCATTCTCCTATAGTAGTCTACCATTCTCCTATAGTAGTCTAATATCCTCCCATTATAGTCTACCATTCTCCCATAGTAGTCTACCATTCTCCCATAGTAGTCTACCATTCTCCCATAGTAGTCTACCATACTCCCATAGTAGTCTACCATTCTCCCATAGTAGTCTAACATACTCCCATAGTAGTCTACCATTCTCCCATAGTAGTCTACCTTTCTCCCATAGTAGTCTACCATTCTCCTATAGTAGTCTACCATTCTCCTATAGTAGTCTAATATCCTCCCATTATAGTCTACCATTCTCCCATAGTAGTCTACCATACTCCCATAGTAGTCTACCATTCTCCCATAGTAGTCTACAATACTCCCATAGTAGTCTACCATTCTCCCATTGTAGTCTACCATTCCTCTATAGCAGTCTACCATTCTCCCATAGTAGTCTACCATCCTCCCATAGTAGTCTACCATTCTCCCATAATAGTGGACTATTCTCCCATAGTAGTCTACCAGTCTACCATTCTCCCATAGTAGTCTACCATTCTTCCATAGTAGTCTACCATTCTCTGATAGTAGTCTACCATACTCCCATAGTAGTCTACCATTCTCCCTTAGTAGTCTACCATACTCTCATAGAAGTCTACCATTCTCCCATAGTAGTTTACCATCCTCCCATAGCAGTCTACCATTCTCCCATATTAGTGGACTATTCTCCCATAGTAGTATACCATCCTCCCATAGTAGTCTACCATTCTCCCATAGTAGTCTACCATTATCCTATAGTAGTCTACCATTCTCCCTTTGCAGTCTACCATACTCCCATAGTAGTCTACCATTCTCCCATAGTAGTCTACCATACTCCCATAGTTGTCTACACTACTCCCATAGCAGTCTACCATTCTCCCATAGTAGTGTACCATTCCCCCATAGTAGTTTACCATCCTCCCATATTAGTCTACCATTCTCCCATAGTAGTCTACCATTCTCCCATAGTAGTCTACCATTCTCCCATAGTAGTCTACCATACTCCCATAGAAGTCTACCATTCTCCCATAGTAGTCTACCATTCTCCCATAGTAGTCTACCATTCTCCAATAGTAGTCTACCATTCGACTCTAATAGTCTACCATTCCCCCATAGTAGTCAACCATTCTCCCATAGTAGTCTACCATTCTCCCATAGTAGTCTTCCATACACCCATAGTAGTATACCATTCTCCCATAGTAGTCTACCATTCTCCCATAGTAGTCTACCATTCTCCTATAGTAGTCTACCATTCTCCTATAGTAGTCTAATATCCTCCCATTATAGTCTACCATTCTCCCATAGTAGTCTACCATTCTCCCATAGTAGTCTACCATTCTCCCATAGTAGTCTACCATACTCCCATAGTAGTCTACCATTCTCCCATAGTAGTCTAACATACTCCCATAGTAGTCTACCATTCTCCCATAGTAGTCTACCTTTCTCCCATAGTAGTCTACCATTCTAATATAATAGTCGACCATTCTCCCATAGTAGTCTACCATTCACCCATAGTAGTCTACCATTCTTCCATAGCAGTCTACCATTCTCCCATAGTAGTCTACCATACTCCCATAGTAGTCTACCATTCTCCCATAGTAGTCTACCATACTCCCATAGTAGTCTACCATTCTCCCATTGTAGTCTACCATTCCTCTATAGCAGTCTACCATTCTCCCATAGTAGTCTACCATCCTCCCATAGTAGTCTACCATTCTCCCATAATAGTGGACTATTCTCCCATAGTAGTCTACCAGTCTACCATTCTCCCATAGTAGTCTACCATTCTTCCATAGTAGTCTACCATTCTCTGATAGTAGTCTACCATACTCCCATAGTAGTCTACCATTCTCCCTTAGTAGTCTACCATACTCTCATAGAAGTCTACCATTCTCCCATAGTAGTTTACCATCCTCCCATAGCAGTCTACCATTCTCCCATATTAGTGGACTATTCTCCCATAGTAGTATACCATCCTCCCATAGCAGTCTACCATTCTCCCATAGTAGTCTACCATTATCCTATAGTAGTCTACCATTCTCCCTTTGCAGTCTACCATACTCCCAAAGTAGTCTACCATTCTCCCATAGTAGTCTAACATACTCCCATAGTAGTCTACCATACTCCCATAGTAGTCTACCATTCTCCCATAGTAGTCTACCATACTCCCATAGTTGTCTACACTACTCCCATAGCAGTCTACCATTCTCCCATAGTAGTGTACCATTCCCCCATAGTAGTTTACCATACTCCCTTAGTAGTGTACCATTCTCCCTTAGTAGTCTACCATTCTCCCATAGTAGTCTACCATTATCCTATAGTAGTCTACCATTCTCCCTTTGCAGTCTACCATACTCCCATAGTAGTCTACCATTCTACCATAGTAGTCTAACATACCCCCATAGTAGTCTACCATACTCCCATAGTAGTCTACCATACTCCCATAGTTGTCTACCATACTCTCATAGTAGTCTACCATTCTCCCATAGTAGTTTCCCATCCTCCCATAGCAGTCTACCATTCTCCCATATTAGTGGACTATTCTCCCATAGTAGTCTACCATCCTCCCATAGTAGTCTACCATTCTCCCATAGTAGTCTACCATTATCCTATTGTAGTCTACCATTCTCCCTTTGCAGTCTACCATACTCCCATAGTAGTCTACCATTCTCCCATAGTAGTCTAACATACTCCCATAGTAGTCTACCATACTCCCATAGTAGTCTACCATTCTCCCATAGTAGTCTACCATACTCCCATAGTAGTCTACCATTCTCCCATAGTAGTCTACCATACTCCCATAGTTGTCTACACTACTCCCATAGCAGTCTACCATTCTCCCATAGTAGTGTACCATTCCCCCATAGTAGTTTACCATACTCCCTTAGTAGTGTACCATTCTCCCTTAGTAGTCTACCATTCTCCCATAGTAGTCTACCATTCTCCTATAGTAGTCTACCATACTCCCATAATAGTTGACTATTCTCCCATAGTAGTCTACCATACTCCCATAGTAGTCTACCATTCTCCCATAGTAGTCTACCATTATCCTTTAGTAGTCTACCATTCTCCCTTTGTAGTCTACTATCCTCCCATAGTAGTTTACCATTCTCCCATAGTAGTCTACTATTCTCCTATAGTAGTCTACCATTCTCCCATTGTTGTCTACGATCCTCACATAGTAGTGTACCATTCTCCCTTAGTAGTCTACCATTCTCCCATAGCAGTCTACCATTCTCCCATAGTAGTTTACCATGCTCCCTTCGTAGTGTACCATTCTCCCTTAGTAGTCTACCATTATCCCATAGTAGTCTACCATTCTCCTATAGTAGTCTACCATACTCCCATAATAGTGGACTATTCTCCCATAGTAGTCTACCATACTCCCATAGTAGTCTACCATTCTCCCATAGTAGTCTAACATACTCCCATAGTAGTCTACCATACTCCCATAGTAGTCTACCATTCTCCCATAGTAGTCTACCATACTCCCATAGTTGTCTACAATACTCCAATAGCAGTCTACCATTCTCCCATAGTAGTCCAACATACTCCCATAGTAGTCTAACATACTCCCATAGTAGTCTACCATACTCCCATATTAGTCTACCATACTCCTGTACTAGTCTACCATTCTCCCATAGTAGTCTACCATTCTCCCATAGTAGTCTACCATTCTCCCATAGTAGTTTACCGTACTCCCATAGTAGTCTACACTCTCCCATAGTACTCTATCATACTCCCATAGTAGTCTACCATTCTCCCATAGTAGTCTACCATTCTTCCATAGCAGTCTACCATTCTCCCATAGTAGTCTACCATACTCCCATAGTAGTCTACCATTCTCCCATAGTAGTCTACCATACTCCCATAGTAGTCTACCATTCTCCCATAATAGTCTACCATTCTTCTATAGCAGTCTACCATTCTCCCATAGTAGTCTAACATACTCCCATAGTAGTCTAACATACTCCCATAGTAGTCTACCATACTCCCATATTAGTCTACCATACTCCCGTAGTAGTCTACCATTCTCCCATAGTAGTCTACCATTCTCCCATAGTAGTCTACCATTCTCCCATAGTAGTTTACCGTACTCCCATAGTAGTCTACACTCTCCCATAGTACTCTATCATACTCCCATAGTAGTCTACCATTCTCCCATAGTAGTCTACCATTCTTCCATAGCAGTCTACCATTATCCCATAGTAGTCTACCATACTGCCATAGTAGTCTACCATTCTCCCATAGTAGTCTACCATACTCCCATAAGAGTGCACTATTCTCCCATAGTAGTCTACCATACTCCCATAGTAGCCTACCATTCTCCCATAGTAGTTTACCATTATCCTATAGTAGTCTACCATTCTCCCTTTGTAGTCTACTATCCTCCCATAGTAGTTTACCATTCTCCCATAGTAGTCTACTATTCTCCTATAGTAGTCTACCATTCTCCCATTGTTGTCTACGATCCTCCCATAGTAGTGTACCATTATCCCTTAGTAGTCTCCCATTCTCCCATAGCAGTCTACCATTCTCCCATAGTAGTTTAACTTGCTCCCTTAGTAGTGTACCATTCTCCCTTAGTAGTCTACCATTATCCCATAGTAGTCTACCATTCTCCTATAGTAGTCTACCATACTCCCATAACAGTGGACTATTCTCCCATAGTGGTCTACCATACTCCCTATTTTAGTCTACCATTCTCCCATCGTAATCTACCATTCTCCCATAGTAGTCTACCATATTCCCATAGTAGTCTACCATACTTCCATAGGAGTGTACCATTCTCCTATAGTAGTCTACCATACTCCCATAATAGTGGACTATTCTCCCATAGTAGTCTACCATACTCCCATAGTAGTCTACCATTCTACCATAGTAGTCTAACATACTCCCATAGTAGTCTACCATACTCCCATAGTAGTCTACCATTCTCCCATAGTAGTCTACCATACTCCCATAGTTGTCTACAATACTCCAATAGCAGTCTACCATTCTCCCATAGTAGTCCAACATACTCCCATAGTAGTCTAACATACTCCCATAGTAGTCTACCATACTCCCATATTAGTCTACCATACTCCTGTACTAGTCTACCATTCTCCCATAGTAGTCTACCATTCTCCCATAGTAGTCTACCATTCTCCCATAGTAGTTTACCGTACTCCCATAGTAGTCTACACTCTCCCATAGTACTCTATCATACTCCCATAGTAGTCTACCATTCTCCCATAGTAGTCTACCATTCTTCCATAGCAGTCTACCATTCTCCCATAGTAGTCTACCATACTCCCATAGTAGTCTACCATTCTCCCATAGTAGTCTACCATACTCCCATAGTAGTCTACCATTCTCCCATAATAGTCTACCATTCTTCTATAGCAGTCTACCATTCTCCCATAGTAGTCTAACATACTCCCATAGTAGTCTAACATACTCCCATAGTAGTCTACCATACTCCCATATTAGTCTACCATACTCCCGTAGTAGTCTACCATTCTCCCATAGTAGTCTACCATTCTCCCATAGTAGTCTACCATTCTCCCATAGTAGTTTACCGTACTCCCATAGTAGTCTACACTCTCCCATAGTACTCTATCATACTCCCATAGTAGTCTACCATTCTCCCATAGTAGTCTACCATTCTTCCATAGCAGTCTACCATTATCCCATAGTAGTCTACCATACTGCCATAGTAGTCTACCATTCTCCCATAGTAGTCTACCATACTCCCATAAGAGTGCACTATTCTCCCATAGTAGTCTACCATACTCCCATAGTAGCCTACCATTCTCCCATAGTAGTTTACCATTATCCTATAGTAGTCTACCATTCTCCCTTTGTAGTCTACTATCCTCCCATAGTAGTTTACCATTCTCCCATAGTAGTCTACTATTCTCCTATAGTAGTCTACCATTCTCCCATTGTTGTCTACGATCCTCCCATAGTAGTGTACCATTATCCCTTAGTAGTCTCCCATTCTCCCATAGCAGTCTACCATTCTCCCATAGTAGTTTAACTTGCTCCCTTAGTAGTGTACCATTCTCCCTTAGTAGTCTACCATTATCCCATAGTAGTCTACCATTCTCCTATAGTAGTCTACCATACTCCCATAACAGTGGACTATTCTCCCATAGTGGTCTACCATACTCCCTATTTTAGTCTACCATTCTCCCATCGTAATCTACCATTCTCCCATAGTAGTCTACCATATTCCCATAGTAGTCTACCATACTTCCATAGGAGTGTACCATTCTCCTATAGTAGTCTACCATACTCCCATGGGAGTGTACCATTCTCCCATAGTAGTCTACCATACTCCCATAGGATTGTACCATTCTCCCATAGTAGTCTACCATACTCCCATAATAGTGTACCATTCTCCCATAGTAGTCTATCATCCTCCCATATTAGTCTAGCATTCTCCCATAGTAGTCTACCATTCACCCATAGTAGTCTATCATCCTCCCATATTAGTCTACCATTCTCCCATAGTAGTCTACCATTCTCCCATAGTAGTCTACCATTCTCCCATATTAGTCTACCATACTCCCATAACAGTGGACTATTCTCCCATAGTGGTCTACCATACTCCCTATTTTAGTCTACCATTCTCCCATAGTAGTCTACCATTCTCCCATAGTAGTCTACCATTCTCCAATAGTAGTCTACCATTTGACTCTAATAGTCTACCATTCCCCCATAGTAGTCAACCATTCTCCCATAGTAGTCTACCATTCTCCCATAGTAGTCTTCCATACACCCATAGTAGTATACCATTCTCCCATAGTAGTCTACCATTCTCCCATAGTAGTCTACCATTCTCCTATAGTAGTCTACCATTCTCCTATAGTAGTCTAATATCCTCCCATTATAGTCTACCATTCTCCCATAGTAGTCTACCATTCTCCCATAGTAGTCTACCATTCTCCCATAGTAGTCTACCATACTCCCATAGTAGTCTACCATTCTCCCATAGTAGTCTAACATACTCCCATAGTAGTCTACCATTCTCCCATAGTAGTCTACCTTTCTCCCATAGTAGTCTACCATTCTAATATAATAGTCGACCATTCTCCCATAGTAGTCTACCATTTACCCATAGTAGTCTATCATCCTCCCATATTAGTCTACCATACTCCCATAGTAGTCTACCATACTCCCATATTAGTCTACCATACTCCTGTACTAGTCTACCATTCTCCCATAGTAGTCTACCATTCTCCCATAGTAGTCTACCATTCTCCCATAGTAGTTTACCGTACTCCCATAGTAGTCTACACTCTCCCATAGTACTCTATCATACTCCCATAGTAGTCTACCATTCTCCCATAGTAGTCTACCATTCTTCCATAGCAGTCTACCATTCTCCCATAGTAGTCTACCATACTCCCATAGTAGTCTACCATTCTCCCATAGTAGTCTACCATACTCCCATAGTAGTCTACCATTCTCCCATAATAGTCTACCATTCTTCTATAGCAGTCTACCATTCTCCCATAGTAGTCTAACATACTCCCATAGTAGTCTAACATACTCCCATAGTAGTCTACCATACTCCCATATTAGTCTACCATACTCCCGTAGTAGTCTACCATTCTCCCATAGTAGTCTACCATTCTCCCATAGTAGTCTACCATTCTCCCATAGTAGTTTACCGTACTCCCATAGTAGTCTACACTCTCCCATAGTACTCTATCATACTCCCATAGTAGTCTACCATTCTCCCATAGTAGTCTACCATTCTTCCATAGCAGTCTACCATTATCCCATAGTAGTCTACCATACTGCCATAGTAGTCTACCATTCTCCCATAGTAGTCTACCATACTCCCATAAGAGTGCACTATTCTCCCATAGTAGTCTACCATACTCCCATAGTAGCCTACCATTCTCCCATAGTAGTTTACCATTATCCTATAGTAGTCTACCATTCTCCCTTTGTAGTCTACTATCCTCCCATAGTAGTTTACCATTCTCCCATAGTAGTCTACTATTCTCCTATAGTAGTCTCCCATTCTCCCATAGCAGTCTACCATTCTCCCATAGTAGTTTAACTTGCTCCCTTAGTAGTGTACCATTCTCCCTTAGTAGTCTACCATTATCCCATAGTAGTCTACCATTCTCCTATAGTAGTCTACCATACTCCCATAACAGTGGACTATTCTCCCATAGTGGTCTACCATACTCCCTATTTTAGTCTACCATTCTCCCATCGTAGTCTACCATTCTCCCATAATAGTCTACCATATTCCCATAGTAGTCTACCATACTTCCATAGGAGTGTACCATTCTCCTATAGTAGTCTACCATACTCCCATGGGAGTGTACCATTCTCCCATAGTAGTCTACCATACTCCCATAGGATTGTACCATTCTCCCATAGTAGTCTACCATACTCCCATAATAGTGTACCATTCTCCCATAGTAGTCTATCATCCTCCCATATTAGTCTAGCATTCTCCCATAGTAGTCTACCATTCACCCATAGTAGTCTATCATCCTCCCATATTAGTCTACCATTCTCCCATAGTAGTCTACCATTCTCCCATAGTAGTCTACCATTCTCCCATATTAGTCTACCATACTCCCATAACAGTGGACTATTCTCCCATAGTGGTCTACCATACTCCCTATTTTAGTCTACCATTCTCCCATAGTAGTCTACCATTCTCCCATAGTAGTCTACCATTCTCCAATAGTAGTCTACCATTTGACTCTAATAGTCTACCATTCCCCCATAGTAGTCAACCATTCTCCCATAGTAGTCTACCATTCTCCCATAGTAGTCTTCCATACACCCATAGTAGTATACCATTCTCCCATAGTAGTCTACCATTCTCCCATAGTAGTCTACCATTCTCCTATAGTAGTCTAATATCCTCCCATTATAGTCTACCATTCTCCCATAGTAGTCTACCATTCTCCCATAGTAGTCTACCATTCTCCCATAGTAGTCTACCATACTCCCATAGTAGTCTACCATTCTCCCATAGTAGTCTAACATACTCCCATAGTAGTCTACCATTCTCCCATAGTAGTCTACCTTTCTCCCATAGTAGTCTACCATTCTAATATAATAGTCGACCATTCTCCCATAGTAGTCTACCATTTACCCATAGTAGTCTATCATCCTCCCATATTAGTCTACCATTCTCCCATAGTAGTCTACCATTCTCCCATAGTAATCTATCATTCTCCCATAGTAGTCTACTATTCTCCCATAGTAGTCTACCATTCTCCCATAGTAATTTACCATACTCCCATGGTAGTCTACCATTCTCCCATAGTAGTCTACCATTCTCCTATAGTAGTCTACCATCCTCCCATTGTAGTCTACCATTCTCCCATAGTAGTGTACCATTCTCCCATAGTAGTCTACCATTCTCCCATAGTAATCTACCATACTCCCATGGTAGTCTACCATTCTCCCATAGTAGTCTACCATTCTCCCATAGTAGTGCACCATTCTCCCATAGTAGTCTGCCATAGTAGTCTACCATTCTCCCATAGTTGTCTACCATTCTCCCATAGTAGTCTACCATACTCCATTAGTAATCTACCATCCTCTCATTTTGCATCCTGTATTCATGCTCATCATGTCTTTCTGGCTGAAAGGAGAAAGGGAGACTTTCCCACAAATAATCTCAAGAAACAGACAAGATATACAGATTTCCTCCCTCGTTCCTTATTTCCTTTCTTCCCTCCCTCCCTGTGGTGCCATTCAGCAAACAGAATGCACCTCTCTCTTTTACTCTCTCTCTCTGCAGCTCTAAGAGACTTTCTCTATTTTTCACCTTTCCCTCCACTTTTTTTTGCCTTTTCCTCTTTCCTTCCACCTCTCTCTCTCTCTCTCTCTCTCTCTCTCTCTCTCTCCCTTCCTCTCTCTCCCTCTCTCTCTCCCTTCCTCTCCCTCTCTCTCTCTCTCTCTCTCTATCACATCTACCCCTTTCTCCATTTTTCTCTTCCTCCATCTCTCCCTGACACTCTCTTTCTCTCTCTAAACCTGATGTTTAATTCATCACTCGTTTCCATCATCTCAGCGCCTCGTCCCTCTCTCTGTCAGGTAAACAATGAGTTTTTGATGTGAATAATTTAACGTGTGTACTGCAAGCGCCAGCACCAACGCTACCCACGCTGCACTGCACCACATCTCTGTCATTAAGACAACTGATTACCTCTCCTCCTCTCTCTCCCTCTCTGTCTTTCCAGCTCTCCCCTTCTCTCTCTTCATTCTCTGGCAGTAGTGAAGAGAGTGTTTTAAGACAGACTAAATGAGGCAGTGGCAGTAGTGAAGAGAGAAAGAGGAAGGAAGAGAAAGAGAGAGCAGGTGAATGACAGAGAGAGGGGGTTGGAGAAAGAGAGAGCAGTTGAATGACAGAGAGAGGGGGTTGGTTAAAGAGAGAGCAGGTGAATGACAGAGAGCGGGGGTTGGAGAAAGAGAAAGCAGGTGAATGACAGAGAGAGGGGTTGGAGAAAGAAAGAGCAGGTGAATGACCTTCAGAGAGGGTTGGAGAAAGGGAGCAGGTGAATGACAGAAAGAGGGGGTTGGAGAAAGAGAGAGCAGGTGAATTACAGAGAGAGGGGTTGGAGAAAGAGAGAGCAGGTGAATGACAGACAGAGAGGGTTGGAGAAAGGGAGAGCAGGTGAATGACAGAGAGAGGGGGTTGGAGAAAGAGAGAGCAGGTGAATGACAAAGGGAGGGGGTTGGAGAAAGAGAGAGCAGGTGAATGACAGAGAGATGGGGTTGGTTAAAGAGAGAGCAGGTGAATGACAGAGAGAGGGGTTGGAGAAAGAGAGAGCAAGTGAATGACAGACAGAGAGGGTTGGAGAAAGGGAGAGCAGGTGAATGACAGAGAGAGGGGGTTGGAGAAAGAGAGAGCAGGTGAATGACAAAGGGAGGGGGTTGGAGAAAGAGAGAGCAGGTGAATGACAGAGAGATGGGGTTGGTTAAAGAGAGAGCAGGTGAATTACAGAGAGATGGGGTTGATTAAAGAGAGAGCAGGTGAATGACAGAGAGAGGGGGTTGGAGAAAGAGAGCAGGGGAATGAGAGAGGGGGTTGGAGAAAGAGCAGGTGAATGACAGAGAGGGGCGGTTGTAGAACGAGAGAGCAGGTGAATGACAGAGAGAGGGGGTTGGAGAAAGAGAGAGCAGGTGAATGACAAAGAGAGGGGGTTGGAGAAGGAGAGAGCAGGTGAATGACAAAGAGAGGGGGTTGGTTAAAGAGAGAGCAGGTGAATGAGAGAGGGGGTTGGAGAAAGAGAGAGCATGTGAATGACACAGGGGGTTTGAGAAAGAGAGAGCAGGTGAATGACAGAGAGAGGGGGTTGGAGAAAGAGAGAGTAGGTGAATGACAGAGAGAAGGGGTTGGAGAAAGAGAGAGCAGGTGAATGATAGAGAGTGGGTTGGTTAAAGAGAGAGCAGGTGAATGACAAAGAGGGTTGGTTAAAGAGAGAGCAGGTGAATGACCGAGAGAGGGGGTTGGAGAAAGAGAGAGCAGGTGAATGACAGAGAGAGGGTTGGTTAAAGAGAGAGCAGGTGAATGACCGAGAGAGGGGGTTGGAGAAAGAGAGAGCAGGTGAATGACAGAGAGGGGGTTGGAGAAAGAGAGAGCAGGTGGATGACAGAGAGAGTGGGTTGGTTAAAGAGAGAGCAGGTGAATGACAAAGAGAGGGGGTTGGAGAAAAATAAATCAGGTTGTTTGAACGTTTTTCTCAACATATTTCCCCATCTTTCATTCATGCTGTTGAAGCATCAAACAATAGCCCTGTTATCAAAAGAAAGAAGCATTGATTCAGTTTTCTTTATATTTCTTTGATCCTGAACTGTTCTGGGTCTCACTCCTGACACACACAAGAGAGGGATTGTAGTGACATGAAAACAACTGTGTTATGGATAATAACAGCAGCCTCACCCCCCTCCTTCCTTCCTTCCTTCCTTCCTTCCTTCCTTCCTTCCTTCCTTCCTTCCTTCCTTCCTTCCTTCCTTCCTTCCTTCCTTCCTTCCTTCCTTCCTTCCTTCCTTCCTTCCTTCCTTCCTTCATCTATGGTATTGGGTTCCTTTCTCCCTCTGCCCTCCATACACACACTGTACATGCATAAGCCACATGCATATTTTGTAATGTCGCCAAATGCCAGGCAATTCATGTCTTAGGCCCCCTGCTTCTGTGGTAATAGAGGCGTATTCTTCTCTGCTGAAATTTACCAACCCAATCTCCAACCCCAGGATGCACAGAGAGAGAGTGGGAGAGAGCAGAGAGGGAGTGAGTGAGAGAAAGAGAGAGGAAGGGTGAGAGAGAGAGAGAGAGATACTACTATCTGAATTACTACAGTGGGGAAATATAGACTCAGCTAACTGACTCAATTCACCATCTAGCACCATTCAGCAGTCACACAATCAGCGCTCAAAGACACCAGCAGATAGGGATCACCTCGACAGGCGACGGGGTCCTCACTTTCATTAAAAAGGATTAAAAAGATGGAGGGAGAGGAGCTGAGGGAGGGAGGAGGAGGGAGAGGCACTGTCCGATTGCAGGGAGATATGAGTTGTATGGAATAATGTGGTATAAGTCTGTGATGCATAAAGGAGAGGAGAAGAGGTGTTGGGAGGGAGGGAGGAAAAGAGAGAGGGGAGAGGGTGGGAGAGGAAGAGGTGAGGTGAGGTGAGGTATAGGGTAGAAGGTATTAATAAGCTATTGTGAGGATAATTGAGGCTGGAGGGGCAGTGTTGTGTAGTGGAAGGCCTTCAGAATAGAGCTTCTACCTTTGATTCACTTTCATCAGCACCAATGTGGCGCGCCTGATTGTGTGAAATCAACGGGAGGGCCTTCAATTACCAAAAGCAGTGAGAGGTTCACACATACACACTCACGCACCACACACACACTCACACAGACACACACACACCCGCGCGCACACACACATTATAGCTATATCCCTTGATTTTATCCAAATGACTAGAGAGGAGGGAAGGAGGGAGATGAGGGACAATGGAGAAAAGGAAGAAAGAGAGGGAGAAAATAGAGGAGATTGATTATTCCCTTTTGTCTATATTTCCATGAGTATGTTGGGACTGTCATTAGTGTGTTGGGACTGTCATTAGTGTGTTGGGACTGTCATTAGTGTGTTGGGACTGTCATGAGTGTGTTGGGACTGTCATGAGTGTGTTGGGACTGTCATGAGTGTGTTGGGACTGTCATTAGTGTGTTAGGGCTGTCATGAGTGTGTTGGGGCTGTCATTAGTGTGTGGTGCTGTTTGATGATGAACCTGCTTAAAAGATGAGGGTGATTTTCAGATGGTGACATGCCTCATGTCTAGTAAACATTAATACTTATGTCAGCATTCATATTTACACATCTCTCTCTCTCTCTAACTCTCCACATGTTCCCTACACTGTTTCCTAATTTGTGATGTACATCCTAAAGGGTGTGTATATCCATCATCCTTCAGTATATGTAGAGGATATAAAGCTAGCTATCTTAATTTCCCTCGTCGATCCGTCTGTCTGTGTGTTCGCTCTGCTTTGTTTTAATGAAACTTAGTCCCACTGAGCCATGTACAGTCAGACTACTACCACTGGGAATAGTTCTCATTATTTAAGGCACACACACAAACACACACACATGCACGCACATACACACATGAACAGTCACACTCGCACGAAGAGATACACACACACACACACACACACACACACACACACACACATTAATGCACATCTTTGCATCTGAACAACCTTAACCACACATCCCAAGATTCAAGACACATACTCACATATACCATTCACATCCACAGTTTGTTTGCAATAATCTTCTATGTGTTGATCATATGTGTATTCCAACATGCAAAAACAAACAAAACCCCACCTCCTGCTATACATTTAAATGGAGACCAGAACAGGACAAGGCAGTGTCTGCTTGCCTTACGTGATTTACTGAGTAGCATATTCAAAACTAGATTCATTAATATGTAAAAACTAGATTCATTAATATGTAAAGTAGTATGGTGTCATTAATATGGGCTGGGGGTTGGTTGGCGAGGTTACGGAGTCCACGGCATTAAGGTGCTAGCTAGATTGAGATCAGGTCATTCATATGCACGTACCACTCGCTGCATGCGTGTGCGCGTATGTGTGCATGTTTTTGCTTGTGCTTGTGTGTGTGTTTGTATGTGTGTCTGTGTGCGTATTGTGTTTTGTGTGTTTCGTCTGTGTGTGCGTGCATGTCCCCAGGGTGATTAGGGAGAATAAATATGCTTGATTACAAATGTCCTATCTTGCCATCAGCAGCTTTAATGTATGCAGTTTAATTGAGCATTGCTGAGTAAAGGGTGAGTTATGGAATGAGCAGACAGGCCAATATCTTTCTGAGAAAGAGAGAGATGGATGGAGGAAGGGAGGGAGAAGGGATGAGAGGGGAGGGTAAACAGGGAAGAAGCGAGGAGGGGATGTTGTGAGCAAGAGATGGGTGAGATAAGGAGAGATGGAGAGAGAGAGAGAGAGAGAGAGAGAGAAAGGTGAGACAACACACACACAGGCTCACACAAACACACACGCACACACACACAGGCTCAGACTAATGACCTTATTGTCTTGAAGAGTTGGTGACAGAGGAGTGAGTGGGAGGCCGACTTTCACAGGCTGACTTTCACAGGCCGACTTTCACAGGCTGACTTTCAACCCAGGTTACACACACAAACACACGCACGCACAGGCCCACACACACAGAAGGGATGTAACTCATTTCCATCTATTCCGAGTGATCCGACAGAGAGAGAGAGAGGAATCGCAGGAGAGATCGTTAAGACCCTTGCATTCCCTTTTCCCTCCACGTCAACAACCAAACACACAGCTAACCTTTACCACGGAAAGGCTACCATGCGACAGGCCCAGAATACACCAGGGCTGACACATACACATGCAACTGTGCGCATACAAACATTAACACACACACACACTGGGCCATGGCTTTGCTGCCAAAGATACAAAAAATGTCAACCAGCATGATCAGAAAGCAATGCATTGTGGGAGATGCAGTCGGATCAATGTATTCTACACCAGGGTAGGGTGTGTGGTGGGGGGATGGAGGGATTGAAAGGCCCTACACAAACACCTCCAGGGAAATAGGAGAATGGAGGGAAGCAGGGAAATAGGATAATGGAGGGAAGCAGGGAAATAGGATAATGGAGGGAAGCAGGGAAATAGGAGAATGGAGGGAAGCAGGGAAATAGGAGAATAGAGGGAAGCAGGGAAATAGGAGAATGGAGGGAAGCAGGGAAATAGGAGAATGGAGGGAAGCATGGAAATAGGAGAATGGAGGGAAGCATGGAAATAGGAGAATAGAGGGAAGCATGGAAATAGGAGAATGGAGGGAAGCAGGGAAATAGGAGAATGGAGGGAAGCAGGGAAATAGGAGAATGGAGGGAAGCAGGGAAATAGGAGAATGGAGGGAAGCATGGAAATAGGAGAATGGAGGGAAGCATGGAAATAGGAGAATGGAGGGAAGCATGGAAATAGGAGAATGGAGGGAAGCAGGGAAATAGGAGAATGGAGGGAAGCAGGGAAATAGGATAATGGAGGGAAGCAGGGGAGAAGGGGTCTGCTGCCAAATCATTTGCTGACCAAGTCTTTGGTCAACAAAATAAAAGCAGAGTAGTAATAATTCATTAAATATTAACAGTGAGCATTATTTATGAAGCATGGGGATAGCTGGGCTTGGGTTATTTGGTTCCATGTCCATAGTGGAGGGAGGTGTGAGCTCCAGCCCCAGCCCCAGGCACTCCTCTCCCCTCTCCCCTCTCCTGGCCCAGCGAGAGACATCGTCCCCTGGGCACAACCAGTGCTGGGCTGGGGGTTTGTGGTGAAGATGACAGTCTCTTCACTTCATCTGAGGCCAACATCTACATGTGTTCCTTGGATCAGAGAGGACCACAACCCCAGTTTGGTGGTTGTGAGGGGAGGAGTCCATATAGTGTCCATATAGTGGGTCTTGTGTTGTGTGTTTAGCCTTAGCTGTGGTTCAGAGAGCCTTGTTGCAAAGAGGGGGTTGAGGGTTGCTGAAAGAGGAGAGGGGTTGTTGAAAGAGGAGAGGGGGTTGCTGAAAGAGGAGAGGGGGTTGCTGAAAGAAGAGAGGGGGTTGTTGAAAGAGGAGAAGAGGTTGTTGCCCTTGTCCAAAGATGGAGTAGGCCAAGGCTCTGTGCTGGCGTTCGTGTGAGTGTGTGTGTGTGATTATGTCCCTGTTGATTCTCAGTGCACCTTCAAAGCTACTCCAGCCCTGTTGGTGTGTACATCACATAATCACACACACACACACACACACACACACACACACACACACACACACACACACAAACAAGTGTATAATTTATACAGTTCATTTATTTATTAGGAACAACCACATGTTCTCTCTAACAACCAATGAAGAGAACCCAGTGTGGATATGAAATTTTTAACATTATATCCAAGTGCTCCTCAGACAGGGAGTCAATAAATTCAACGGGCCTAGTTATAGGCTGGACACACACAGTAATATACAATGTAAGAGAAATGCGCATACATCAGAAGTAGCACTATCAGACAAGAAAACAGGTAGTTTAAGGCATTTGATACTTAGTGTCCACAAATATAAAAGCTTTTGTTTTAGTCGTTGTGAAATGATATATTTTACAATCCTGCTTAAAACTCAATTTAACTGCGTGGTAGCGTGGCTATAATGGCAGTTCCTATTTCCAGCAGTGAGCCAATCAATAAGACATTTCTGAAAGCATAAATGATTCCATTTTCTGCAGGGGAAATGGGTCTGATGAGAAAATAGGTGAAATTGATATGTGAAGAGCATTACCACATGACTCCAAATGTCAGGGTCAGGAGAAAAGACAACCTGCTATGATAAAACGAAGCTGGGAGCACACACACGCACGCACACACACACACACACACACACGCACGCACGCACACGCACACACACACACACACACACACACACGTACCTATACATGTTTGTAGGCACACAGGAAAGAAACAGTTGTTATCTGAACAATATGGATAAATGTAAAAAAATCTAATCACATTTTATTTGTCAAATACACATGGTTAGCAGATGCGAGTGTAGCGAAATACTTGTGCTTCTGCAGTCATATCTAACAAGTAATCTAACAATACCCCAACAACTACCTAATACACACAAATCTAAAAGGGGTGAATGAGAATATGTACATGTAAATATATGAATGTGCGATGGCCGAGCGGCATAGGCAAGGTGCAATATATGGTATAAAATACAGTACATATATATGATATGAGTAATCTAAGATATGTAAACATTATTAAAGTGACATTATTTAAAGTTGAATTGTTTAAAGTAACTAGTGATCCATTTGTTAAAGTGGCCAGTGATTGGGTATCTATGTAGGCAGTAGCCTCTCTGAGTTAGTGATTGCTGTTTAGCAGTCTAATGGCCTTGAGATAGATGCTGTTTTTCAGTCTCTCGGTCCCAGATGCACATGTACTGACCTCGCCTTCTGGATGATAGCAGTGTGAACAGGCAGTGGCTCGGGTGGTTGTTGTCTTTGATTATCTTTTTGGCCTTCCTGTGACATCGGGTGCTGTAGGTGTCATGGCGGGCAGGTAAAGTTGAAGTCGGAAGTTTACATACACCTTAGCCAAATACATTTCAAATCACTTTTTCAAAATTCCTGACATTTAATCCTAGTAAAAAATTCCCTGTCTTAGGTCAGTTAGGATCACCACTTTATTTTAAGAATGTGAAATGTCAGAATAATAGTAGAGAGAAGGATTTATTTCAGCTTTTAGTTCATTCATCACATTCATCACATTTATTTCTTTAATCACTCAGTGGGTCAGAAGTTTACAAACACTCAATTAGTATTTGGTAGCATTGCCTTTAAATTGTTTAACTTGGGTCAAATGTTGATTTGATTTGCACTTTTCGCACAAAAGTAAGTTCATCTCTAGGAGACAGAACACGTCTCCTTCCTAAGCGGTGTGACGGCTGCGTGGTCCCATGGTGTTTATACTTGCGTACTATTGTTTGTATAGATGAACGTGGTACCTTCAGGCATTTGGAAATTGCTCCCAATGATGAACCAGACTTGTGGAGGTCTACCATTTTTTTCTGAGGTCTTGGCTGATTTCTTTTGACTTTCCCATGATGTCAAGCAAAGAGGCACTGAGTATGAAGGTAGGCCTTGAAATATATCCACAGGAACACCTCCAATTGACTCACATGAGGTCAATTAGCCTATCAGAAGCTTCTAAAGCCATGACATCATTTTCTGGAATTTTCCAAGCTGTTTAAAGGCACAGTCAACTTAGTGTGTGTAAACTTCTGACCCACTGGAATTGTGATACAGTGAATTATAAGTGAAAGAATTTGTCTGTAAATAATTGTTGGAAAAATTACTTGTGTCATGCACAAAGTAGATGTCCTAACCGACTTGCCAAAACTATAGTTTGTTAACAAGAAATCTGTGGAGTGGTTGACAAACGAGTTTTAATGTCTCCAACACTAAGTGTATGTAAACTTCCGACTTCAACTGTAGTTTGCCCCCGGTGATGCGTTGTGCAGACCGCACCATCCTCTGGAGAGCCTTGCATTTGAGGGCGGAGCAGTTGCCGTAACAGGCTGTGATACAGCCCGACAGGATGCTCTCGATTATGGATCTGTAAAAGTTAGTCAGGATTTTGGGTGACAAGCCAAATTTCTTCAGCCTTCTTCACCACACTGTCTGTGTGGGTGGACCATTTCAGTTTGCCTGTGATGTGTACGCCCAGGAATTTAAAACGTTCCACCTTCTCCACTGCTGTCCCATCGATGTGGATAGGGGGGTTCTCCCACTGCTGTTTCCGGAAGTCCATGATCATCTCCTTTGTTTTGTTGACGTCAACGTCAACTCAAGTGAGAGGTTGTTTTCCTGACACCAAACTTCGAGTGCCCTCACCTTCTCCCTGTAGGCTGTCTCTTCATTGTTGGTAACCAAGGGGTGGGGGGCGCAGTTCTTGTTAGCGGGCTGCGGCGGTGGCATTGTATTATCCTCAAAGCGGGCAAAGAAGGTGTTTAGTTTGTCTGGGAGCAATACGTCGGTATCCGTGACGTGGCTGGTTTTCTTTTTGTAGTCTGATTGTCTGTAGACCCTGCGACAAACGTCTTGTGTCTGAGCCATTGAATTGTGACTCCACTTTGTCCCTTTCGCTTGTTTGATTGCCTTGCGGAGGGAATAACTACACTGGTTATTTTCAGCCATATTCCTATGGTTAAATGCAGTGGTTCGCACTTTCATACACATGATTAGCAGATGTTAATGCAAGAGTAGCAAAATGCTTGTGCTTCTAGTTCTGACAGTGCAGTAATATCTAACAAGTAATCTAACAATTCCCCAACAACTACCTAATATGTGCATCATGCATGCATTTGAGATATATCGCTTGTTTTTCACCAAAAATCACATAAAACATTGGACATTTTGGGCGTCATGGACTTGGTCATCGTATAGCATGTCAGAGGATGATAAGAGGCGTGTTTGCGAGAGAATGACAAGATGCTGTGCAGATGTCTTCATCATGAAGAAGGAATCTTCTGTCATCATAACAGTTGGGCTAAGGAACGTCTATAGTTAATCAATGAGTTATCCCTCAATGTAATCATCAGAGTTATTATCTAAGGGAGGAGGGAAAAGGGTATAAAAAATTACAATAGTCTTAACCGTAACACATTAACCTCCCTCCCCTCCCTCGCTCTGTCCTTCCATCTCTCCCTCCATCCCTCATTCTCTGCCCTCCCTCCCTCTGTCCTTCCATCTCTCCCTCCATCCCTCATTCTCTGCCCTCCCTCCCTCTGTCCTTCCATCTCTCCCTCCATCCCTCATTCTCTGCCCTCCCTCCCTCTCTCCTTCCATCTCTCCCTCCATCCGTCCTTCTCTGCCCTCCCTCCCTCTGTCCTTCCATCTCTCCCTCCATCCCTCCTTCTCTGCCCTCCCTCCCTCTCTCCTTCCATCTCTCCCTCCATCCCTCATTCTCTGCCCTCCCTCCCTCTCTCCTTCCATCTCTCCCTCCATCCCTCATTCTCTGCCCTCCCTCCCTCTCTCCTTCCATCTCTCCCTCCATCCGTCCTTCTCTGCCCTCCCTCCCTCTGTCCTTCCATCTCTCCCTCCATCCCTCCTTCTCTGCCCTCCCTCCCTCTCTCCTTCCATCTCTCCCTCCATCCGTCCTTCTCTGCCCTCCCTCCCTCTGTCCTTCCATCTCTCCCTCCATCCGTCCTTCTCTGCCCTCCCTCCCTCTGTCCTTCCATCTCTCCCTCCATCCCTCATTCTCTGCCCTCCCTCCCTCTGTCCTTCCATCTCTCCCTCCATCCCTCCTTCTCTGCCCTCCCTCCCTCTGTCCTTCCATCTCTCCCTCCATCCGTCCTTCTCTGCCCTCCCTCCCTCTCTCCTTCCATCTCTCCCTCCATCCCTCATTCTCTGCCCTCCCTCCCTCTGTCCTTCCATCTCTCCCTCCATCCCTCATTCTCTGCCCTCCCTCCCTCTGTCCTTCCATCTCTCCCTCCATCCCTCATTCTCTGCCCTCCCTCCCTCTGTCCTTCCATCTCTCCCTCCATCCGTCCTTCTCTGCCCTCCCTCCCTCTGTCCTTCCATCTCTCCCTCCATCCCTCATTCTCTGCCCTCCCTCCCTCTGTCCTTCCATCTCTCCCTCCATCCCTCCTTCTCTGCCCTCCCTCCCTCTGTCCTTCCATCTCTCCCTCCATCCCTCATTCTCTGCCCTCCCTCCCTCTGTCCTTCCATCTCTCCCTCCATCCCTCCTTCTCTGCCCTCCCTCCCTCTGTCCTTCTATCTCTCCCTCCATCCCTCATTCTCTGCCCTCCCTCCCTCTCTCCTTCCATCTCTCCCTCCATCCGTTCTTCTCTGCCCTCCCTCCCTCTGTCCTTCCATCTCTCCCTCCATCCCTCCTTCTCTGCCCTCCCTCCCTCTGTCCTTCCATCTCTCCCTCCATCCCTCATTCTCTGCCCTCCCTCCCTCTCTCCTTCCATCTCTCCCTCCATCCGTCCTTCTCTGCCCTCCCTCCCTCTGTCCTTCCATCTCTCCCTCCATCCCTCATTCTCTGCCCTCCCTCCCTCTGTCCTTCCATCTCTCCCTCCATCTATGCCTCCACATCCATTTGTCTGTTCACCATTCTTTGTCTTTCTTAGGCCTTCCTGGAAGCAGAGGGAGAGAAAAAGAAGAGAGCGAGAGATTGAACTGAGAGAGAGAAAGGCAGAGTCCAGAGCAAACTATTATTTGGGGGATGCTAATATTTGTCCTGTTACACACAAGTGTGTAATGGAAATACTTGTATTTATTTTTGCATATCCCCCCCCCCCCCCCCCCCCCCCCCCCGAGAAACCTGCAGGGAGTGGGGTCACGACCAGGGTCCCCATTATACAGCGCCCCTGGAGCAATTGGGGTTAAGTGCCTCGCTCAAAGGCACAGCGACAGATTTGTATTTTTAAGTTGTCGGCACTGGTTTTCAAACCTTTCGGTTACCGGCCCGACGCTCTGACCTTGAGGCTACCTGCTGCCCCTTACTAAGTAAACACAATGTGTAGGTTTTTGTCTTGTGATCCTTACATACATTCCTTATACACACACATGACGTACGTACACAGAGTAAATACTCTCTCCCCCACCTCCCTGTAGATAGTATTGTAGTGAAGTAAAAGGGAACACAAAGCACATATGGGAATCTTTTCTATAACCTATTAAGGCCCTGCTCCTTCTCTGAAGGAATAGGTGACAGTGGGAGCCGAACTCCACCATACGATGTAAGGTGTAAGGTCACTGTATATACGTTTGTGTGTGTGTGTGTGTGTGTGTGTGTGTGTGTGTGTGTGTGTGTGTGTGTGTGTGTCGTATCCAGCTTTGATCATTTCCTCAAGGGCCCCATCTGTGAGCTGTAGGAACAAAGGTGAGGGTTTGACTGGAGGGTTATACACAAGCACACATACACACCCACACATGCACATGCACACGTTCAAACACACACGCACACACACACACGTTTGTTTTACAATCCTTGTGGGGGACCAAACAATTGATTCCCATCAAAAAAATGTAATCTAACTCTAACCTTAACCCTAAACCTAAACCCGTAACCCTGATCCTAACCCTAGCCCCTAATTCCTAACCCCTAACCCTAACCCTAACATTATTGTAACCCTAACGCTAAACCTAACCCCTAAGCCTAAGATTGCCGTTTTCCTTGTGGGGACTGGCAAAATCAAATCAAATCAAATGTAATTTGTCACATGCTTGGTAAGCTATAGACTAACAGTGAAGTGCTTACATGTGTGCCCTTTACCACAATGCAGAGGGAAAATTACAGCAAGAAACACGCTGAGTGATGATTACTATATGGGGTACCAGTACAGAGTGGATGTGCAGGGGTACAAGGTAATTGAGGTAGATATGTACATATAGGTAGCGATTAAATGACTTGCTAGGCAACAAAACAATAATGTGATGAGTCAAAAGAGTTAGTTATGGTTCAGGGTCCGGTTAGTTCCAGACTTGGTGCACCGGTAGCAGAGAGAACAGTCTTTGACTTGGGTGGCTGGAGTCTTTGACAATATGAAATGCCCCCACTTGTTTTACTATCCTTGTGAGGACTTCTGGTCACCACAAGCATAGTAAAACCAGAAACAAACACATATACACACACACACGTATATTCTTCACATCGTCCTTTTTTACAGGTGAGGCCAACACTGAATGAGACACACTGGAACTATCCCTTCTGTAAGGCGTGCTTGTATAATAATGTGTGTATGATAATGTGTGTATGATAATGTGTGTGGAGCTTGGTAAGGCATATCGTGAGTGTGATAACAGTGTGATGGTTGTCGTTTTCTGTTCGTCCCATCAGAGTCATTCTTTTCACACACACACCCAAATACACACATCCACAGATGGACCTTTAAATGAACAATGAAACACACACACTCACTCACGCACACACAGACACACACACGCACGCACACACACAACTTCAGAAATACATGTAATAGCTTTGTTCCCAGATTGGAGGTAAGGATTAACAATCAGAAAGACAAAATGAAATTTGGAGGTAAAATGGATTTCAGGATTATTTTATTTCATGTTCTGATGATTTATATGACTTTGTAGATTAAAAATGATGCTGAAAAGGAGCAAAATTAATGTTATCTCATATTATAAACTGGGTGATTCGAGCCCTGAATGCTGATTGGCTGACAGCCATGGTATATCAAACCATATACCGATGGTATGACAAAACATTTATTTTTACTGCTCTAATTTAAAGCATACAGAATTAGACATAAAATGTATTTCACAGCACAAATGCATTAGAAATACCACGTTAACCCCCTTAGGTCAATGTCTGCGGAGAGTGTTGTTTCCTTCTTGACTACACTCTGCACAGAAATCTATAATAAACTGATAGGCCACAACAATCAGCCACACACACACAGACACACACATACACACACATACACACAAAACCTTGTTGGTGTAAATAGCTCCAGGAAATAAATGAAAATTAACAGCGCTAGCTCGTTCCTGTCTCTTAGCATGACTCTCCCCTGCAGGGTTTTAACCATCAACTCTGTAATTATTTCTCTAATGTGAGGTTCGCAGACCAAATTAGAAGCGCTACAGCTAGCCAATCTAACCTGAACTAACCTGGCTTCTCCTATCTGCTCGTCCGCTTTTGTACAAATCATGCAACCTTTGAGCTCCTGTATTAGTACCTGGGGGCGAGAGAGTGAACACACAGACTGACTGATCGACGAGGGAAATTAAGATGGCTAGCTTTATATCCTCTACACATACTGAAGGATGATGGATATATACACCCTTTAGGATGTACATCACAAATTAGGAAACAGTGTAGGGAACATGTGGAGAGTTAGAGAGAGAGAGAGAGAGAGAGATACTAAACAATTTAATTGACCTTTCAGCTTCCCTATCACATCATAACATTTCAAGCAGACAACCTAAGAAAATTAACAACAATGACAAATGGTTTGATGAAGAATGCTAACACCGAATAAAGAAATTGAGAAACCTTTCCAACCACAAACACAGAGAACCAGAAAATCTGAGTCTATGCCTTCACTATGGTGAATCACTAAAACAAAACAGAAATACACTATGGAAAAAGACTGAACAGCACGTCAGCTCAATGTACAGTTGAAGTCGGAAGTTTACATACACCTTAGCCAAATACATTTAAACTCAGTTTCTCACAATTCCTGACATTTAATCCTAGTAAAAACTCCCTCTCTTAGGTCAGTTAGGATCACCACTTTATTTTAAGAATGTGAAATGTCAGAATAATAGTACAGAGAATTATTAATTTCAGCTTTTATTTCTTTCATCACATTCCCAGTGGGTCAGAAGTTTACATGCACTCAATTAGTATTTGGTAGCATTGCCTTTAGATTGTGTAATTTGGGTCAAACGTTTCCGGTAGTCTTCCACAAGCTTCCCACAATAAGTTGGGTGAATTTTGACCCATTCCTCCTGACAGAGCTGGTGTAACTCAGTCAGGTTTGTAGTCCTCCTTTTTCAGGTCTGCCCACACATTTTCTATATGATTGAGGTCAGGGCTTTGTGATGGCCACTCCAATACCTTGACTTTGTTGTCCATTTTGCCACAACTTTGGAAGTATGCTTGGGGTCATTGTCCATTTGGAAGACCCATTTGCGACCAAGCTTTAACTTCGTGACTGATGTCTTGAGATTTTGCTTCAATATATCCACATAATTTTCCTACCTCATGATGTCATCTATTTTATGAAGTGCACCAGTCCCTCCTGCAGCAAAGCACCTTCACAACATGATGCTGCCACCCCTGTGCTTCACAGTTGGGATGGTGTTCTTCGGCTTACAAGCGTCCCCCTTTTTCCTCCAAACATAACAATGGTCATTATGGCCAAACAGTTCCATTTTTGTTTCATCAGACCAGAAGATATTTCTGAGGTCTTGGCTGATTTCTTTTGATTTTCCCATGATGTCAAGCAAAGAGGCACTGGGTTTGAAGGTAGGCCTTGAAATACATCCACAGGTACACCTCCAATTGACTCAAATTATGTCAATTAACCTATCAGAAGCTTCTAAAGCCATGACATCATTTTCTGGAATTTTCCAAGCTGTTTAAAGGCACAGTCAACTTAGTGTGTGTAAACTTCTGACCCACTGGAATTGTGATCCAGTGAATTATAAGTGATATAATCTGTCTGCAAATCTGTCTGCAAACCTATAGTTTGTTAACAAGAAATTTGTGGAGTGGTTGACTGAGTGAGTTTTAATGCATGCAGAATTCTGCAAAAAATATCCTCTGTGTACAATGTAAAACATCAAATAATGCATACAGAGCAGAATTAGGCCAATACCCACTATTGATCAAAATCCAGAAAATAAACTTTAAATTCTACAAACACCTAAAGGGAAGCGATTCCCAAACCTTCCACAACAAAGCCATCACAGACAGAGAGATGAACCTGGAGAAGAGTCCCCTAAACAAGCTGGTGCTGGGGCTCTGTTAAAAAACAGACCCCACAGAGCCCCCAGGACAGCAAAACAATTAGATCCAACCAAATCATGAGAAAACAAAAAGATAATTACATGACACACTGGAAATAATTAACAAAACAACTGAGCAAACTAGAATGCTATTTGGCCCTAAACAGAGAGCACACCGTGGCAGAATACCTGACCACTGTGACTGATCCAAAACGAAGGAAATCTTTGACTATGTGCAGCCTCAGTAAGCATAGCCTTGCTATTGAGAAAGGCTGCTAAAAGCAAAACTGGCTCTCGAGAGAAGAGGCTATGTGCACACTGCCCACAAAATTAGGTGGAAACTGAGCTGCACTTTCTAACCTCCTACCAAATGTATGACCATATTAGAGGCACATATTTCCCTCAGATTACACAGACACACAAAGAATTCAAAAACAAATCCAATTTCGATAAACTCCCATATCTACTGGGTGAAATACCACAGTGTGCCATCACAGCAGCAATATTTGTGACCTGTTGCCACAAGAAAATGGTAACCAGTGAAGGACAATCACCATTGTAAATACAACCCATTTAACCCAACCCAACCCAACCTATTTATGTTTATTTATTTTCCCTTTTGTACTTTAACTATTTGCACATAATATGACATTTGCAATGTCTTCATTATTTTGGAACTTTTGCGAGTAATATTTCCTTTTCATTCTGTATTGTTTATCTCACTTTTGTTTAACCATTTCACCTGCTTTGGCAATGTAAACGTATGTTTCACATGCCAATAAAGCCCCTTGAATTGAATCGAGGGGGGGGGGGGGGACTGAGGATGAGAGTCAAGGCACAAGGTGCAAACACATCTGACCGATGGACAATGAAACACACACACAAGATGACACACACAAGATGACTTCAGAATTATTTTATTCAATAGCTTTTAATAGTTTTGTTCCCAAATTGAAGGTTAGGACTAAAAATCAGAAAGATCATAGGATATCTAGAGGCAAAATGGTTCTGAGACATAATTTCACTTTCTTTCCTGTTCTCATGATTTTTATGACTTTGTAGATTGAAATAGGCATCCCCATAATGGTTATAAAATTATAGCATACAGAATTAAATATAACATGTATTAAAAAAATATAGCATGTACCACGTTAATAACATACTTTGAGTGCACAGATACTTAGGGCTTTTATTCCAGATTGCTTCAATTGTGTGAGTGGCTAGTAGCAATCTATGGACATTAGCAATTTCACTTCAGCCAATAAGAATAGATTATTCAGCCAAGCAGTGGACATTGGCCTAGATTACCACTAACACACAAAATTGCCATTTAGCTCCTGTAGCTCCTTTTAGAAAAGAGAAGGAGAGGGACAGAGACGTAACGAGAGAGGGAGGGAGGGAGGGAGGGAGGGGGAAAAAGGGAAAAAAATTGAGGGAAAGGGACAGAGACAGAGAGAGAGAGAGAGAGCGAGAGAGAGAGAGAGAGAGAGGGGGATATACAGTATATATATATATATATATATATATATATAGAGAGAGAGAGAGAGAGAGAGAGAGAGAGAGAGAGAGGGGGATATACAGTATATATATATATAGAGAGAGAGGGAGAGGGAGGGGGATATACAGTATATATATATATATATATATATATATAGAGAGAGAGAGAGAGAGAGAGAGAGCGGGATATACAGTATATATATATATATATATATATATATATAGAGAGAGAGAGAGAGAGGGAGGGGGATGTACAGTATATATATATATATATATATATATATATGTATAGAGAGAGAGAGAGAGAGAGAGAGAGAGAGAGAGAGAGAGGGGGATATACAGTATATATATATATATATATAGAGAGAGAGAGAGAGAGAGGGAGGGGGATGTACAGTATATATATATATATATATATATATATATGTATAGAGAGAGAGAGAGAGAGAGAGAGAGAGAGAGAGAGAGAGAGAGAGAGAGCGGGATATACAGTATATATATAGAGAGAGAGGGGGGGATATACAGTATATAGAGTATATATATATATATATATAGAGAGAGAGAAAGAGAGAGAGAGAGAAAAAAAAGAAAGAAAGAAAGAAAGAAAGAGATGGACAGCGAGAGATTGAGTGATAGTTTCCTGGCTGCCTGTGTGTGTTGCCATGGTGATAATAAAAGTATGTCTGACTGGGAGAGTGAAGGTGATACCAGCCAGACCACTTGAGGAAGGAGCTAATCACAGTAAGTGTGTGTGTGTGTGTGTGTGTGTGTGTGTGTGTGTGTGTGTGTGTGTGTGTGTGTGTGGTCTGGCACCATGCACCATGGGGTCTGGCACCATGCACCATTTGCATCGGACCACTGCTTCAGAGAAATTGCCTCTGGGTGTGGAGCACCCACAATGTTCTAGACCATTAGGTCAAATAAGTCACTACCACATCTCAGGTACAGTAGCTGACTGGCCAGCTCATGCTCTGACATACTGAGGCATCCTTCTTTACCCGATCTGGGAGAGGCAGAGAGAGAGAGAGAGGGAAGGAAGGAAGGAAGGAAGGAAGGAAGGAAGGAAGGAAGGAAGGAAGGAAGGAAGGAAGGAAGGAAGGAAGGAAGGAAGGAAGGAAGGAAGGATAAAGTGAGAGGACCACTTTTTTTGCCTGAATTAAATTTTCCTCCAGAATTAAATGGTTTGTTCATCGTGCCAGCTTCCACACACAGAACCTCTGTTTTCTTTAGTGTGAATAAAGACTAAATATGTCCTGTTCATTTCCTAAAGACAAACTGCTGCCATGTACAGTTCTTGTTTTTCTGTGATCATGATCTTAGGGGTGGAACTGCAGTGTGTGGAGTCTGGTCTGTGTTACTCTGACACACTGTGACACCTTGAAACGCAGAGCCATGACACCTAGTTTAGAAACACATAATCAAACATACACACACACTGACAACCACACACATATGTAGTATGCAATGTCCATTATTCTGTGTGTGTGTGTGTGTGTGTGTGTGTGTGTGTGTGTGTGTGTGTGTGTGTGTGTGTGTGTGTGTGTGTGTGTGTGTGTGTGTGTGTGCATGCTTTCATGCATGTATTTACTTAATGTGCACGTGTGTGTTTAGATATACGTGAACGTCTCTGCATTTATTCATGTTCCTAGGCCATCACATGAGAACAAAGTCTAGTGTAGTCCTCCATGGCAACATGGTCCATATCCCACAATCATTGTGTTAATACACACCGACACTCTAGTTCCGCTCTTTAATCTCTGTGGTGGGTCCATCCCTTACAGAAAAACACCTCATTACATCATTAGCATCAGCTCTTACTTCCTTCATACTGGACACAGAGACGTAAAAATGGTTTCACTCTCAGAGCGTTCAGAGCGCACACTGGATGCTCTGGTCGAAAAGTATGGTTGATCCGAGCGTTCTGACCTAACAACAGCAGTCAAGCACCCTAGCTAACTAGCTAACATTGGCTAGCTTGCTAGCAACTTCCAGACACAAATAAAAGAACAGCTCAATCTGACCATTTTACTCACCCTAGCAGAGCTGGTTAGGCTGTTTTCATGTTATCCAGAGCATTGGTGACTGCAACTGTGCTGCTGGCAACAATTTAATTACGCTTTTTGCCAATGTTTACTGACACCGCCCATCTTCAACGGGTGTTGAGCGTTCGTAAATTCATCAGTTATTCTATGCTCTGGCACACTCAGACGAGAGTGCTCTGAAATCGGAGTAGATATACAGAACGAATTTACCAACTTAGTCTATCAACAGTTGTCGTAGTGACATCATAAACATTCTATTGAAATAGTTACTTGCATAGTGGAGTCTTTTGTTTAGACATGTAGCTAGCTAAACAATGAATCATAATCCCAACTCATAACATTACTACCCTGCATGAATCTGCAGGTAGCTAACCAACCAGGTTCAGTGTTAGCTAGCTAACATTAGCAAATAACTAGAAATGCAAATGACTCTGAGATAAGAGTAATATGACTACATAGATCATACATGTAACGTTTGCTGGCTAGCTAACAGTACACTAACTTGAAATGAAAACAACATTCTGACTAAATTAGAAACGTGTAGTATACGAAAATGTAGCTAGCTAGATTATCTTACCCGTATACATGGATGAGCGCTTCTCCCTCTCTGTCACGGATGCCATGGTTGCCCTTAGTTTGAAGATGTAATCCGGAGACAGGTGTGTTATGCAACAGCCTTCTGCGTGTTTTCTTTTCGACTCTGTTTGCATATTTGCAATCAAACACCAGAATTTTCTACTTCTCCTTAGTTATCATACTCTAATTCCACTGATTTCAAAACTCGGTCCTCCTGAAAGTGTAGAGCAACACTTGTGATATCTTTAAAAAAAAATCAGTGTTAGAAAGGATTGCTTACACATACTGACCAGCTCATATTATAGACAGAAGCGAGCTACATGGCAGACCAATCCAAACTAATTTCTCGGCATGTCCAGCCCACTCATTATCTCAGCCAATCATTACTAGCGGGAAGGTTGATGGCTTTTTTCATGGCTAAATGAACTAGGCTCGCCATTTAACAATTGTATTGGTATTTACAGATGGCATACAAGTCTGTTATTAAGGCATATGAAAGTTCACATGTTCCAGAAGGCATTTCTGCCAGAAAATACATTTGCATAGTGGCGCTCCTGTGAAGTAGTAACACACGCCATACCCTGGTCACAAATGAGATTGTGTCATCTGTGGATCTGTTGGGGCGGTATGTGAATTGGAGTGGCTCTAGGGTTTCAGGGATGATGCTGTTGATGTGAGCCATGACCAGCCTTTCAAAGCACTTCATGGCTACCGACATGTGTTCTTGGGCACAGGGACTATGGTGGTCTGTTTGAAACATGTAGGTAGTACAGACTCGGTCAGGGAGAGGTTGAAAATGTCAGAGAAGACACTTGCCAGTTGGTCCGCGCATGCTCTGAGTACACGCCCTGGTAATCAGTCTGGCCCCGCGGAATATTGACCTGTTTAAAGGTCTTGCTCACGCCGGCCACGGAGAGCATGATCACACAGTCGTCCGGAGCAGCTGGTGCTCTCATGCATGCTTCAGTGGTATTTTCTGCTTTAATTTTTGCTTGTAAGCAGGAATCAGGAGGATAGAATTATGGTCAGTTTTGCCAAATTGAAGGCGAGGGAGAGCTCGCCTTCAATTTAAGTAAAGGTGGTCAAGAGGTTTTTTTCTTCTGGTTGCAAATGTGACATGCTGGTAGAAATGAGGTAAAATTGATTTAAGTTTGTCTGCATTAACGCCCACTAGGAGTGCCACTTCAGGATGAGCATTTTCTTGTTTTCTTATGGCCTTACACACCTCGTTGAGTGTGGTATCAGTGCCAGCATCAATTTGTGGTAGTAAATAGACAGCTTGGTATCGAACCTGGATCTGTTGTAACACAGCGATGCAGTTCCTTAGACCGCTGTGCCAATCAGGGGGCCTACATATTACAGTTTTTAATGTCCCAGGATAGTCTCGAATGGAGCTCATGCAGTTCATTCTCCAGTGATGCTTGTTAGACAATAGAACGGATGGTAGAGGCAGGTACCCACACATTTTCATAAGGCATCCTGATCTGTATCTCCGTCTTTTCTTCATGTGAATGACGGGGATTTGGGCCTGGTCCGGGAGTTACAGTATATACTTTGCGTCAGACTCATTAAAGAGTAGTAGTAATGCAGTGGTAATATTTCTGCATATGGAATTGCAAATTTTGTAACGCTTTTCTGTAAAAAGGTGAAAGCCTACCTGAGTATAATAGTTCAGGTATGTTAAAAGAAATGATTTATTATTTCTGAGCCATCCAATCGAAGTGCTACTGCTACAGGTACATGTCCCTCTTCTTCATACAGTCAGTGACCGTTGGAAGAAAGCCAGTGAAAAGAACAGAAAAGCTAGCGCTCTGTGTCTCCTTATTTATCCTGTTTAACATGTTTAAAATGTGCACTGTCAGAGTTAATTAGTTAACACAAGTTTAAAATACACTGACAACATTCTAAATTCATAACTTGTACAGCAATTTGATGTCAAAACAAATTGACTTTGAAGTTAAAGAAAGTATATTTATTAATTTACCTGTTTTTGCTAACAGTTACTTTGGACAAAATCAAGACGTCATTATTCTTGTAATACTTTTTTGTATTCAAAATCTTAAATTACATCTCAATTTGAGCAAATTAGGAATTTGGAATTAATCATGATTTATCACAGCAAATCCTATGATAAACTTAAGTTAAAAAATAATAATAAAAGGTGAAAATGCACATGTAAAAGTGTACTGGACATGAGTCCGTAATGGTTGCTCATGGCCACAATTTCTTCTTTTGACGTGACATTTTTCAAGTGATTTGTTCACACGTGGTAACGTGTTCTTTTCACGTGATTTGTTCACGTCGTTTTTTTTGTAAGGGATGTGTGCAGTCTTTTTAAATACATATAGTCTGAGAGTTCTGTGTTAAACTATACTGAACAAAAAAATGAACGCAGGTCACAGTCAGACCCACTGATTTGTTGTATTCAATCTTTATTCATCATTTCATACTTATATTCATCCATCCCTTGCTTCTCTTTCCCATCATCTCCACGCATCAACTGTGCATGTCGGGCCTCCTTTGTCTCACACACACACACACACACACACACACACACACACACACACACACACACACACACACACACACACACACACACACACACACACACACACACACACACACACACACACACACACACAAACAGACCATTTATTTTCATACTGTGATTGATCAGTCCTAACCAGAACGGAGATTTACAAGTATGAGGGCACCATAAGCACCGCCACAGCACCATCAACAGTGTTTTATACTGTGCAGCCAGCGGTGTATGTGTTTGGGAGATACAGATATTAACTACCTTATGGGATAGCTACCGACTCCCACTCGACACACGTTGATTTCATTCAGTCTATTTCTGTCCTCTGTCCTTTAGTTCCACAGGTGAACCCACAGAGATGAAAAAAACATTAGAACATTTACGAGTGAGACTTCGGTGCCACGACAGAAAAACTAAAACGTTATAGAACTGAACAGAACAAAAAAGTAGGTGAAGAAGACATCAAGTTCTCCAAACCAGAAGACTGCATAATACATGCATCAATGACCTTGTAGAAAGATAATCTACTGTAGATATCTAAAGTTTCACTTTAACAACCGAGCACAACATGGTAAAACATCACATTTTGTTGTACTGTATATCTTTCACTGAAGCCAGTTGAAGCCATTTGAAGCCATTTGCACAAATATTTGAGTTTTGAGCACGTTTTTCAGATTAGGATTCAACCCTTGCAGTGTTCATTCTCTTTTGTCTCTGTCTCAAACCATCTCTAACCATCTCTAATCATCTCTAATAATCCCAAATAGCTTTTGTTTAACCCTGTTTGATTCACCTCTTAGCTGCAATGGCCTGATGAGCTCGTTGTCTACCTCTCAAAGAGACATGTTCTCTAACGAGGCCCTGATAATGAAGCTTTTCATAGGGGATTCATTACACCCTTAATTGAATGTCTAATTGCTTTTTTCCTATATGCTTGAGAAATATGCTTTCCATCCTAGTTCTTACAACACGATCTGGTGTGATTAGAAAAGAGGAGACAGAGACAGGTTGGAGAGATGGAGGGAGAAAGAGAGAGAGAGAAAGGTTAGAGAGATGGAGGGAGAAAGAGAGAGAGAAAGGGACACCGAGAAAGAGAGAGAGAGGGGGAAGGAAGGAAGGAAGGAAGGAAGGAAGGAAGGAAGGAAGGAAGGAAGGAAGGAAGGAAGGAAGGAAGGAAGGAAGGAAGGAAGGAAGGAAGGAAGGAAGGAAGGAAGGAAGGAAGGAAGGAAGGAAGGAAGGAAGAGAGAGAGGGAGGGAGGGAGATAACAAATGCATGTAAAAGAGAGATAGAAAGATCTCTTCTCTATCTGATGGTTGGCTGTGTGTTATCTGTTTCCTTGTTAATTGCCTGGTGTGATGAGTTTAAGCAAACACATTAGCTAATAACCCTCTCTGCCTCCCGCGCACAGCATGACTGATAAAATGCAAATCAGGGAGAATCATTAAGGAGTTAACACACCCACACACACACCTCATATTGCGGTGCCTGTGTGTGACTGATGTACTATTGTAAGTGATTGTTTCTGATCTCATTAAATCTTATTGATTTCTCTCTCAGATTTGTTTTTCTCAGAGGCCGGGGTCAGGAATGCTGTTAATCAAGCTTACACACACACACACACACACACACACACACACACACACACTCACACACACACACACACACACACAACACACACACACACACACACACACACACACACACACACACACACACAGTATTGTACAGCTAACCTGTACATACAACTCAGTCCCATTCAAAATCCTATTTGCCCTAACCCCTAAACCTAACCTTTACCGTTACACTAACCATAACCTTAACCCAAAAACCTAACCTTAAACCTAACCCTAGCTCCTAACCCTAACCCTAAAACTAACCCTAGCTTCTAACCCTAACACTAATTCTAACTTTAACCCTAAACCCTCTAGAAATGGACACCTCGCTTGTGAGGACTGACAAAATGTTCTCAGTTGGTCAAATTTTTGTTTGTTTACTATTCTTGTGGGAACTTCTGGTCCCCACAAGAATAGTTAAACACGTCCACACACACATACACACACACATACACATTAGAAACATGTAGCCATTGCTCACCACCTCGCTCTAAGGCTATGGACATCGAAGCACAAAAACCAAGGGCACCTTGCTCCCCAAAAAATTAATGACATTTTGAGAAATTTGACCCTGAAGCACAATTCCAGTGTTTCTGACCTGCGTTCCTTTATTTATGTGGCTGTTTGCAGAGTTGATATTGCTTTTAGGAGTTAAGGAGGTAATGGATTTGCCTACTGGCTAGCAATTATGACAACAGCGAACAAGGCATAATTATTATCATTATTAATATTTGTTTGTACATCTTTACAGATTCAAAACGGTATATTCAGCAACATCATTCCTCAATAAAACATCAAAGCATTTCCACCTCATTACTAGAAAATCTGAAAATTCGCCCGACCAATAAAATGGGACATAAGAATATCAACAAACAGTACCAGTCAAAAGTTTGGACACACCTACTCATTCAAGGGTTTTTCTTTATTTTTACTATTTTCTACATTGTCTAATAATAGTGAAGACATCAAAATTATGAAATAGCAGCCAACAAGTGCTCAGCATATGTGGGAACTCCTTCAAGACTGTTGGAAAAGCATTCCAGGTGAAGCTGGTTGAGAGAATGCCATGAGTGTGCAAAGCTGTAATAAGGCAAAGGGTGGCTACTTTGAAGAATCTCAAATCTCAAATATATTTTGATTTGCTTAACACTTTTTTGGTTGCGACATGATTTCAAATGTGTTATTTCATAGTTTTGATGTTGTCACTATTATTATACAATGTAGAAAAAGTACAAATAAATTTAATGAGTAGGTGTCCAACTTTTTTACTGCTACTGTAAATGCAGTTGGTCATTATGATATTGGTCACAGTCAATGTTATTGTAATTAGTCTAGTTGTATTAGCATCAGTGACAAGTGTTGTGCCGTGATAAAACAATGAGGAGACAACAAAGCAAGATGACTATGGTGTTCTCACATAGCACAGCTGTCAACAGGAAACGAGAGTGCGTGTGGGGTGTGTGTGTGTCGTCATAGACAAGATGGGACAGCTGTTATGCAAATATCTTCCCCACTGTATGAGAGAGAGAGAGAGAGAGAGAGAGAGAGAGAGAGAGAGAGAGAGAGAGCGAGAGAGACAGAGAGAGAAAGAGAGAGAGAGAGAGAGAGAGAGAGAGAGAGAGAGAGAGAGAGCGAGAGAGAGAGACAGAGAGAAAGAGAGAGAGAGAGAGAGAGAGAGAGAGAGAGAGAGAGAGAGAGAATGGTTCCCTTAGGATAAAACGGCTTTAAGCAACACCAGCTTGATCAATAGATCAATATACAACCAGGGAGGTCCGACTGCACACACACACAGATATTCTCTCTTTTTCTCTCTTTGTCTCTCACACACACACACCCACAAACACACACAGACACACACAAACACACACTCCAGGGCAGCATGTCCTCAACTAATCAATTAACCCTTGATACAGACGCCACGCGACACATTCATCAAAAGTGCATCATTAATATGAAAAATGGCCGTCTGTTCGATAAGGGAAAGGAGCTTTAGTCTTCCTGGTTTCTAATCCTAAAGACAATGGCTTAGAGGGACAGTTTTGTCTCTTCGCCACAGGCAGTTATATCATCTCCCTCCTGCTAACCCCATTCATACCCTCACTCACACACACACACAAACACTCGCCTCTCAAACCCACGCTTGTATCGCATGTTTCTCCAGCCTCCCTTAGATACACACACAATCCTCACACACACACGTATCTGCACGCTTCACACACATACAAACACACACACACACTCCAAATACATGGCTCAAACTCCAAACGCAACCCCATACTCCCCCGCCACCTCCATACAGACACGCACACACACACACACACACACACACACACACACACACACACACACACACACACACACCAGTATCTCCTGGTGTCAGCCGTTTGGCCTATGGGGCCAGGGATGTCAGCTTAGGTCTGTGAGTATTGTTAGTGTTCTACATATTGTTATTCTAATGAAACCCAGAGACAATACATCTGGACTGGACCAGTCTGGAATAGAACACCTGCAGAGTTCTGAGTTGTCAGTTCTGACGTCTGCCTTTACAGCAGGGGATAATCCGCCTGTTCTAATTCTGGAACTAGGATTCACCACGGTTACGCTTGTGTCCAGTCAGATAGCAGAGGGGGGGATGGAGGGGAGGGGTTGGCAGAGAGATTGACACATGGTATTTTAGTATGTAGCATCATCATTGAGACAAGCAATAGAGGCACGCTTTGGTGTGGAGATTGTACTTGATATTGATTGGCCCACAAGACCATCGGTTCTAATATGACAAGACACAGTGTAAGGACAGTGCCGTCTGTCCTATGAATGGCTATTGAAAATGGGAATCATTGTGTGTGTTTTCTCTCCTCATCCAAACAGCTGCACACAATGTGATTACGTTGATAAAGAAGTTGAGAAACAGACACAACCCATTTTTGTCCTGGAGGGGTAGGTACTGTAGCTCTTGTTCAAGATCTAGGAAGGTCATTTCTGTGTTGTATCACTTTTGTTTGTATTGGCGGAAGTCTAACAGTCAATGAGGGAATCTAGTTGTATGAAACTTGAGTACTTCTCTGTTGGTCAATATTGCTACTGTACTGGAACTGAAGTGAATTACGCACCCCACCCTTCTATTTGGCCAAGTACACATAATTCAATTGCATATCCAGCAAACACGATGCAATTACGCCGAGCCATTTAAACCAATCACGCTCATGGTTCTCACTCGTATCAGTGATATCATTTAAGACATTTCAGAAGCACTTTAGGAAATGTCTTTCAGCCAATCACAACAAACCCAGCAGGGTTATAGAACATCTCTGTCATCATTGTTATGATCTTTGTGTTGTCAGGACCAAATGTACAAGAACAAGCCAGGAGAAGAGAAGGAGGGAGGGAGGGAGGGAGGGAGGGAGGGAGGGAGGGAGGGAGGGAGTTAAAGAGAGAGGGGAGAGGGTGGGAGAGGAAGAGGTGAGGTGAGGTGAGGTGAGGTATAGGGTAGAAGGTATTAATAAGCTATTGTGGAGGAGAGAGAAAGAGAAGAGGAGGTGGAGAAAAAGGAGGAGGAGGAGAGAGAGAGAGAGAGAGAGAGAGAGAGAGAGAGAGAGAGCGAGAGAGAGAGAGAGACCCATATAATTACAATTGGCTCATTCATCCCCCCTCCTCTCCCCTGTAACTATTCCCCAGGTTGTTGCTGTAAATGAGAATGTGTTCTCAGTCAACTTACCTGGTAAAATAATGGTAAAAGAAATAAATCCAATAAAAAGGCTGACTTAAGAGAAACATAATTGACGTGACCTTTCAGCAATATATAACTAAAGAATAGCATAGCATCGGTACAGTAACAGGGTATAATGGTGTGTATGTGTGGGAATGTAATGAGACATGATGACAGTGAGCATGTAAGCCATTGTACATGTTCTATGACTGAAGTGGGCTTTAATCTGGATGTACAGCAGATGGCTGGATGATGACTATGAGTATCATTAGGGTAATGATACGTAATCCTAGTACACTGAGAAACTAACACAATGTGGATGTCAACAGGTACAGTATGCAGGAAATACATTCACCATCAACTGCATATGGCATCATCATCTCACTGTAAATAGAAACTGGGTAGTTTGGATCCTGGATGCTGATTGGCTGAAATCTGTGGTACGTCAGACCGTATACCATGGGTATGTCAAAAAAAAATGTTTTACTGTTCTAATTATGCTGGTAACCAGTTTATAATAGCAATAAGGCACCTCAGGGGTTTGTGGTATATGGCCATATACCACACACCCCTCCTCGGGCCTTATTAATTCATTGTAGTATGGTAGATTCACATCGGGGACATTTAATGATGATTATACGGGTGGTAGACTGGTGGTAGACTCCTATAAGGGTGAGAGGATGACAATGATGAAAACAATAACAATATGAAATGTTTGACCTTTGACCTTTACACACACATAAACACTCATATTTCTGCAGCCTCCCTTAGATACAAACACATGCCACACACAGTCCTCACACACACACATATCTGCACGCTTCACACACGTACAAACACACACTCCAAACACACGGGGATGAGGGACGGAAGGAGATGCGTAGGTATAGAAAATCATCTGGAATGGTCTTCGGTATTTGTAATTACGGTAGCACCATGCACATACTCAGAGATACCTAACATACTGTACATCAACTAACTCTCAGGTGGAATCCATTGTACCCGGACGTCTCCAGTGATAACAGCAGAGAGACAAATATCTTCACACCAAAACATGCTCTGAGCGAGTGCTTTACCCACATTCTGTGATACCCTCATTTAGAACACCTCTATATGTACACACAAACTCAATTAGACACACGTGTGGATGGATACAATAACCCACACATGGTGCCAGCATAAAACACACGCACACAAATGATCTTTCTCTTTAAGGCAAAAAGTAACCAACAAAGAAAAAACAACAGACCCCTCGTCTCGCTTTCAACTCAGACCTCCAACATCAAACAGCTGTTGTATTTTTACCATGCTTTACATTCAGTGTACTTACTCCTCTTTCAGACAGTTCCTTTCACTTTGTGTACCACTCAAGACATCTAACCTTGCCAAGGCCAGAGAATGAATGGACTGCGGGACGTTATACAGAGTCCTTGTCTAAGGCCGCTACGCTACGCTACTAACGCTGAGGATGATACTATGCACCACATATAGCAGCAACAGGATAAATAACACTGGGGCTTTTTCAGGCTCGAATCAAATCCTTTATGTGGTGTAGAGACTGTTTCTGTGTTTGGAGGCTATAGTTATGTGTGGTGTAGAGACTGTTTCTGTGTTTGGAGGCTATAGTTATGTGTGGTGTAGAGACTGTTTCTGTGTTTGGAGGCTATAGTTATGTGTGGTGTAGAGACTGTTTCTGTGTTTGGAGGCTATAGTTATATGTGGTGTAGAGACTGTTTCTGTGTTTGGAGGCTATAGTTATGTGTGGTGTAGAGACTGTTTCTGTGTTTGGAGGCTATAGTTATATGTGGTGTAGAGACTGTTTCTGTGTTTGGAGGCTATAGTTATATGTGGTGTAGAGACTGTTTCTGTGTTTGGAGGCTATAGTTATGTGTGGTGTAGAGACTGTTTCTGTGTTTGGAGGCTATAGTTATGTGTGGTGTAGAGACTGTTTCTGTGTTTGGAGGCTATAGTTATATGTGGTGTAGAGACTGTTTCTGTGTTTGGAGGCTATAGTTATATGTGGTGTAGAGACTGTTTCTGTGTTTGGAGGCTATAGTTATATGTGGTGTAGAGACTGTTTCTGTGTTTGGAGGCTATAGTTATATGTGGTGTAGAGACTGTTTCTGTGTTTGGAGGCTATAGTTATGTGTGGTGTAGAGACTGCTTTTTCAAAAAGGTCATCTGAACAGTTGTGAATCAGTATAGAGAGAGAGCAATGTAGATAGGAAGCTATAGGAGGAGTGATAGAAAGATACAAAGAGAGAGAGAGCGAGAGAGAGAGAGAGAGAGAGAGTGAGAAGGAAAGACAGTGAGAAGGAGAGACAGTGAGACAGTGAGAAAGAGAGACCGTGAGAAAGAGAGACAGAGAGAAAGAGAGACTGTGAGAAAGAGAGACCGTGAGAAAGAGAGACAGTGAGAAAGAGAGACAGAGAGAAAGAGAGACCGTGAGAAAGAGAGACAGTGAGAAAGAGAGACAGAGAGAAAGAAAGACCGTGAGAAAGAGAGACAGAGAGAAAGAGAGACCGTGAGAAAGAGAGACAGAGAGAAAGAGAGACCGTGAGAAAGAGAGAAAGAGAGACCGTGAGAAAGAGAGACAGAAACAGTGAGAAAGAGAAACAGAGAGACCGAGAGAAAGAGAGATAGTGAGAAAGAGAGACAGAGAGATAGTGAGAAAGAGAGACAGAGAGACCATGAGAAAGAGAGACAGAGAGAAAGAGAGACCGTGAGAAAGAGAGAGAGACAGAGAGAAAGAGAGACAGAGAGACGGTGAGAAAGAGAGACAGAGAGAAAGAGAGACAGTGAGACAGAGAGACAGTCAGACAGAGAGACAGAGAGAAAGAGAGACAGTGAGACAGAGAGACAGTCAGACAGAGAGACAGAGAGAAAGAGAGACAGTGAGGCAGTGAGAAAAAGAGAAAGAGAGAAAGAGAGACAGGGAGAAAGAGAGACAGAAAGAAAGACAGAAAGAGAGACAGTGAGAGAGAGAGAGAGAGAGAGAGAGAGAGAGATAGTGAGAGAGACAGAGAGAGTGATAGTGAGAGAGACAGAGAGAGAGACAGTGAGAGAGACAGAGAGATAAATAGTGAGAAAGAGAGACAGAGAGAGAGATAGTGAGAGAGATAGAGAGAGAGATAGTGAGCGAGACAGAGAGAGATAGTGAGAGAGACAGAGAGAGAGATAGTGAGACAGACAGAGAGAGAGACAGAGAGAGAAATAGTGAGAAAGAGAGACAGAGAGACAGAGAGAGAGATAGTGAGAGAGATAGAGAGAGAGATAGTGAGCGAGACAGAGAGAGAGATAGTGAGAGAGACAGAGAGAGATAGTGAGAGAGACAGAGAGAGAGATAGTGAGAGAGACAGAGAGAGAGATAGTGAAAGAGACAGAGAGAGAGACAGTGAGAAAGAGAGACAGTGAGAAAGAGAGACAGTGAGAGAGACAGTGAGAAAGAGAGACAGTGAGAGAGACAGAGAGAGAGATAGTGAGAGAGACAGAGAGAGAGATAGTGAGAGAGATAGCGAGAGAGACAGTGAGAAAGAGAGATAGTGAGAGAGACAGTGAGAAAGAGAGACAGTGAGAGAGACAGAGAGAGAGATAGTGAGAGAGACAGAGAGAGAGATAGTGAGAGAGATAGCGAGAGAGACAGTGAGAAAGAGAGATAGTGAGAGAGACGAAAAGAGCCGCATAAAGTATAGTGAAATGCCTTTATTGCAAACTCCAAAAAAACTCAAAACCCATCAGTGCAATAATCAATGACAATGTGTTATTAGAAAAAACATGAAATACACAATATCACCTTATCCATTATATACCCATCCACAGAATAGAACCTATAAATCACTTGCATTGACTCTTCTCTCTTCCCGTATTGCCCGACACAGATCCCAATGTTTGTTTACTATTACGGAAAAACAGTCAGGTGTTCGATAGCGGTGTCCATCTACATTTATACAATGACAGTATCAGATGGATAACAAGAGTGGCGACGGCCCGTCAATACTGCTATGAGAGAAATCCAATCATCTGCACTGGTAAAAGCTGTCCCGGCTATAGGGACAAAACTCACAGAAAGAGACACACACACTGCATACAGGGAAGATACAGGGAGACTATCGACAGATGTTGGCTGCTTTCAATCCAACCATGTCTGCTCTGCATTATCACTGATGAACCCATCAAAGAGGAAAGAAAGGAGAGAGGGGGAGAGACATCCCAGCTTCAAGTGATTTCAAAGCACACGGGCTATACTCCCGAGTCCCTGAGAACTAGGGCTATCGCTGAACGCAAGCCATTTCCATCTACGGGGCCCACAGATCGAATTAGAAGCAAAGATTTCTTTACTTCCAATAGGTTAGGAATAAATATTCTCAACCTGTCCACACACACACTCACAAACATACACATGCATTCACCCACGCATTCACCCAAGCACACACATATACCCGGCCCAGGGCTTTTAGTGTGTGCTAAGGGTCATGTTAGGGTCAGTAGTAAATTGGCAGAGGGCAGGAGGCCTCACAGCTAAGGTTATGGAGGAAAATTCATTAGGCTTCTACAGCACGGTGATGCCAACAGATTACTGATGCTCAGACACTAGAAAGGTAACAAAATGTTGCACACAATTACAGTGGGACAGATAATGCATTAACACATGCTTAGACGCGGCAATAGTCTATAGTTATATTTTCAGATTGAGAAGCACAAATAGTGGAAAAGATAAGAACACATTTCAATCAACACACCGTGCACCAATTTCAAATGATTACCGCTCACTAGTTGCTCTGTTTCAACTTCCAAGACCATAAATCCACTCCCTCTGATCAGGCGGTCCCCGAACATGGCTGAGATGCTGTGAGATGGGGGAGAACAGTTGTAATCTGAGAGCCCAGGGCAGGGCAGCCACATGTCATACCACGCCGAGTCTGTTCTGTCTGTCTGTCAAACATACACCACGCTGGTGTCTTTAACAACCAATTAGACTCATTACCACATGATTAGAGACAAGGGAGCCTGGGGGAGACGTATGCTGCTTGTTGAAGGATAGAGCGAGAAAGAGGGCTTTACCACTTGGCAATTCATCAGTGAGTGAGACAAGAGAGGATGGGTGAGGAGAGAGACTAAGGGAGTCATGGTAGAGAGGGTGAGAGAAGAAGGACTGGGTGAAAATGACAAAACATGTTGAGTCATGTCCCATGGTGTTTTTCACTCCTTTTCTCGACATGCACACCTTCCACTTCTCTCTTTCTTTCCCTCATACATCTCTCTCTTCCCCCCTGACATCCTCTCACAACAACAAAACACACTTTTGTTTGTCTCATATCGATTTGTTTGTGACAAAGATATTATCACTTTGATGAAGATAATTATTTCCGGCCTAGAGGAATGTGTTATGGTCATAACATATATCTGCATTTTAGATGGCCTGGTTTAGGGATTATAGACTAATGATAATTCTACATATGGTCGACTGGATAAAGCAGCTTTAGCAGAGAGATCGTGAACCCAATCTGAATGAGATTATCCTCCGCAGAAATTGTAACAAATTTGGATGCTGTACAGACCATAAGTAATATTTCAACTAACTCTCTACTAGCCCTAAACCTAACCTTAACCCTATCCTAACCCTAACCTTAACCCTATCCTAACCCTAACCTTAACCCTATCCTAACCCTAACCTTAACCCTATCCTAACCCTAATCTTAACCCTATCCTAACCCTAATCTTAACCCTATCCTAACCCTAACCCTAACCCTAACCCTAACCCTAACCTTAACCCTATCCTAACCCTAACCTTAACCCTATCCTAACCCTAACCTTAACCCTATCCTAACCCTAACCTTAACCCTATCCTAACACTAACCTTAACCCTATCCTAACCCTAACCTTAACCCTATCCTAACCCTAAACTTAACCTTTACCCTAGCCCTAACCATAACCCTAACCCTAACCCTATCCTAACCCTAAACTTAACCTTTGCCCTAACCCTAACCCTAAACCTTAATCTAACCCTAACCGTAACCTTGGCAAG